>NW_006921755.1:2559108-2563566 GCF_000298275.1 Orycteropus afer afer
TATGGATCTCTTCCAGTCAGTTGGCCAGGTAGCTGTCTTCCAAATCTCTTGGCATAGCTGAGTGTGTGCCTCCAGCACAACATCTGTTTGTTGAAACATCTCAATGCGTATTCCGTCAATTCCTGGAGCCTTGTTTTTTGCCACTTCCTTCAGTGCAGCTTCGACTTCTTCCTTAAATACCATTGGTTCTTGATCATATGCCACCTCCTGAAATCAATGAAGATCAACCAGTTCTTTTTGGTACAGTGACTCTGTATATTTCTTCCATTTTCTTTTAATATTTCCTTTTGATGTTTTCCATCATTCAATATTTTGCCCATAGAATCTTTCAATATTGCAACTCAAGGCTTGAATTTTTTCCTAAGTTCCTTCCGCTTGAGAAATACTGAGCATGTTCTTCCCTTTTGGTTTTCTAACTCCAGGACTTTGCACATTTCATTATAATAATTGACTTTGTCTTTTTGAGCTGTCCTTTGAAATCTTCTGTTCAGGACTTTTATCTAGTCCTTCCATTTGCTTAACTATTCTATATTTACGAGCAAGTTTCAGTCTCTTCTGATATCCATTTTGGTCTTTTTTCCTTTCCTGTCTTTTTAATGACCTTCTGCTTTCTTCATGTATGATGTTCTTGATGGCATCCCACAATTCATCTGGTTTTTGGTCATAGGTGTTCAGTGCATCAAATCTATTCTTCAGAAGGTTTCTAAATTCAGATAGGATATAATCAAGGTCATATTCTGGCTCTTGTGGACTTGTTTTAATTTTCTTCAGCTTCAGCTTGAACTTGCATATGAGCAATAGATGGTCTTTTTCACAGTCAGCTCCTGGCCTTGTTTTGGCTGAAGATATTGAGCTTCTTCATTGCCTCTTTGCACAGATGTAGTTGATCTGATTTCTGTGTATTCCATCTGGTGAGGTCCACATGTACAGCCACCATTTATGTTGTTCAAAAAGGTATTTGCAATGAATAAGTTGTTGGTCTTGCAAAATTCTATCATGCAATCTTTGGCATTATTTCTATCACCAAGGCCATATTTTCCAACTACCAGTAATTCTTCTTTGTTTCCAACTTTCACATTCCAATCAACAGTAATAACCAATACATCTTGTTTGCATGTTTGGTCAATTTCAGATTGCAGAAGTTGGTAAATATCTCCAATTTCCTGATCTTTGGCTTTGGTGGTTGGTGCGTAAACTTGAGTAATGCTAGTATTAACCGGTCTTCCTTGTAGGTGTATGGATAGTATCCTATCACTGACAGCATTGTACTTCAGGATAGATCTTAAAAACATTTTTTTGCGATGATGAATGCCATGCCATTCCTCTTCAATTTGTCATTTCTGGCATAGTAGATCACATGGTTCTCTGATTCAAAATGGCCAAAGCCAGTCCATTTCAGCTCACTAATGCCTAGGATATTGATCTTTATGTGTTCCATTTCATTTTTGACAACTTCCAATTTTCTAAGATTTATATTTAGTATACTCCATGTTCCAATTATTCATGGATGTTTGCCGCTGTTTCTTCCCATTTTCAGTCATGCTACATCCTGAAAGCTTTACTCCATCTATATCATTAAGGTCGACTCTATTTTGATGAGGCAGCTCTTTCCCAGTCCTATTTGGAGTGCCTTCCGACCTGAGGGGCTCATCTTCCAGCACTATATCAGACAGTGTTTCACTGCTATTCATAAGATTTTCACTGACAAATTGTTTGAGAATTGGATGGCCACTTCCTTCTGACAGTCTATCAGTCTGGAAGCTCCACTGAAACCAGTCCACCGGGGGTGACCCTGCTGGTATTTGAAATACCAGTGGCATAGTCTGTAGCCTCATAGCAACATGCAAACCACCACAGTATGACAAACTGACAGACAAGTGGTGGAACCCTATGAGGTAGTGGCTATTAATACATTATTTTACACGCTGGAAAACTGGCACAGAGTTGTGCCCAAGATCACACAGCTAGATAATTCCTTCTCCGCAGCTTGTGTAAAAGGTTATAATTGATTTTCAAATCTGAGATCTATGTAGGATCAACTGATATATAAATATGACCTAACCCACTGCCATAGAATCACTTCCAACTCACAGTGACCCTCATTGGGTTTCTGAAATGGTAAATCATTGCAGATGTAGATTGCCTGGTCTTCCTTCCACAGAGTGGCTGGTAGGTTTGAACTGCCAACCTTCTGGTTAGCAATTATATGCCTTAGGCACTGAGCCACAAAAGCTCCATATATAGATATATATATCTATCAGCCACTCCTCAAAAGGAAGTTTAAGTAATCTACTTCTGTAAGAATACTGCCTCAGAAATCCAAGGAGGGGTTGCTGTGAGTCAGATCTGACTCCATGGCAGTGAGTTTGGTTTGGTTTTATATGGCAGGGTGGGGAGAATCAAAGTTTACTTTATATGATTTGATGGTTACTAAAGATTCTGTCTCCCCCACTGCCTTCTGGCAGAATGTTTGAGCTACACAGAAGGCATTTTATTTCCAGAATACCCAAGTTAAACTGAATATATGTTGCTTGGAAGGGAATAAGCATTATTATTACTAATAATAATGTCTATTATAATTATAGATTCATAGAATATCTGCTGTAGGCCAACCCAAACACCAAACTCACTGCCGTTGAGTCAGGCCCCTCCTTGGGTTTCTGAGGCAGTATCATTACGGAAGTAGGTTGCCTAACCTCCCCTCCGAGGAATGGCTGGTGGGTTTGAACCACCAGCCTTCTGGTTAGCTGTCAAATGCCTTAGGCACTAGGCCACCAGGCCAGGTGCTGATTTTGGTGATTTTTACATAGATCTCTAAACCTCACAATAGTGCTTTAAGGTAGGTAATATCTCTATTTATCAGATGAAAAAATTGCTATTCAAGTTTATCTGAAAGCTTTGATACAGTTTGCTACCTATATCAGATTGACTAGTTATTAAGCAGAATCCTATTGCAATGGAACACAAGATAAAGAAACTTTGGTTAGAGGAACATTTAGAAATGGTCAGAGTATATTCATGGTTTAGTTCAGGGAGGGAAAGCTTAGGTGAAGAATAAGAATGATGAATCCTGGGCCACCAAATGGCAGAGTGAGAATTGTAGTGGCCTCCCATGGGGTGCTAACCAGAAGGCTGGTGGTTTAAACCCACCAGCCACTCTTCGGAAGGAGGGTTGGGCAGTCCTACTTCTGTAGTGATACTGCCTCGGAAACCCAAGGAGGGGTCGCTATGAGTCGGGGCCGACTCAACGGCACATAACAACAACAACCCATGGGGTTGGCACACCTCATGTCTTTTACTGGGCACTGCTACACCCTCCTGAATCACTTAGTCACAGCAGCAAGTTTTCTTGCCCCCACTCGTAGCTAAGGGGACCAGGAACAGACACCTGAGCCAAGAAAGGCTGATGAGCACCTTCCCGGAGGTGTTTGGAATGAGCACTAAGAGTCTAGCCTCAGTTTGGCTGGTGTGTTGAATGAAGGAAATATAATCTCTGAAGCTATTGGCCACCATACGTGCTGTAATGTAGAGTGGAAAAGCAGTGTAAGCTACTCTACTGGGAGAAACCAAATGAAGCTGATGCAAAGAGAGAAGAAACAGAGTGCAGATAAGACTCAAGTTTCCATGTCCAGTTTGTTCCCAGGGCTGGACTGTATTCCTGTCCTTGCATGCTTCTTCAAACTTGATCTGAATCCCTTTTTTGCTTGAGCTAGTCAAAGCAGATTTCTATTAGCAGTGACCAAAAGATTTCTAACAAAGTCAAAGATGGCAGGCTTTGAGGAAGAAATAGAAGGATAGGATGGTGGCAGCAAAGCCCCACCTTACTCCAATTTTGCATAAGAATGGATTTAGTGATAGCTGCCAAATCTCATTAGTGTTGATTCCTCAACCAGAAAAAGCAAACAATAATAATAATAAATCTTTTTTTTTAAATTGTGATTTGGGTGAAAATTTACAGAGCAAATTCACTTTCCATACAGCAGTTCACATATACTTCGTCTCATGTCATTGACCACAGTTTATCACAATGCAACAGCTCCCCTCCCATCTCCTCCCCACAGCCACCTCTTCCTTGTGTCCATCCCTCCATGGACTCCTGCCCCTGAGCTGTTTCCCCATGCATAAGCAGCCCTTCTTTCTCCCATGACTATTCTCTCCAAGGAGAGCATCTACTTGAGGTAAATGTTCAACTCATATGCCTGTCCCCTGCTTGGGTGGAAACCACAGGTGTGGGTTCAACTCCAGACCTGAAGGGCAGTCAGGGCCATCATCTCAGTGGTTCGACCAGGCTCTATCGGACCAACAAACCTGGTGCCCCCCCCCCTTTTTTTCCTCCAAATAATTTTGAGTTTTGTTCCACATTGTTCTCCCTCTCTATCAAAGATCTTCTACATAGATCCCCCTCCAAGTGGATGATAGTGGTAGCCAAGCACCATCTAGTTTTTCTGGTCTCATAGT
>NW_006921755.1:2565631-2566356 GCF_000298275.1 Orycteropus afer afer
AGTGCTTTGCTTATCCGAGGTCTCTTTCCTTTCCATATAAAGTTAGTGATTGGTTTTTCCATATCCCTAAAGAATGTTGATGAGATTTGGATTGGGATTGTATTGAATGTATTTGGGTAGAATTGACATTTTCACAAGGTTCAATCTTCCTATCCGTGAGTATGGGATGTTCTTCCATTTATGTAGATCTCTTATGGTTTCTTAAAGTAGTTTTTTATAGTTTTCTTTGTAGGGGTCTTTTGTGTCCCTGGAAGATTTATTCCCAAGTATTTTATTTTTTTGGTAGCTATTGTGAACGGTATTGATTTCCTTATTTCTTTTTTAGCAATCTCTTTGCTGGTGTAGAGGAATCCAACTGATTTTTGGATGTTGACCTTGTACCTGCCATGATGGTAAATCTCTCACATAGTTCCAGTAGATTTTTGACTGAGTCTCTTGGGTTTTCTAGGTATAGGATCATTGTTGTTGTTGTTGGGTGCTGTCGAGTCATTTCCGACTCATGGAGACCCCATGCATAGCATAACGAAACACTGCCTATCCCATGCCAGCTCCACGATCCTTGCTATACCTGAGCCCATCATCGCAGCCACCATGTCAATCCATCTCATTGAAGGCCTCCCCCTCTTTATTCGACCCTCCACTCTATCAAGCATGACATCCTTCTCCAGGGAATGGTCCCTTCTAACAACATAATCAAAATAGGTGAGACGAAGTCTGGTCATTCT
>NW_006921755.1:2575362-2575940 GCF_000298275.1 Orycteropus afer afer
TGTTTGTAGTTGTCCTCACTTGCCAATTGATGTCTCTGGTTCCCTGTTTACAATCTTATAATAAACTCATTTTACTGTGGATATGTCCATAGCTGTGGTTTCTGGGTTATGCCATCTTGTGTATCAATGGTTGGTTGTTATTTGCTATTTTTGGTTCTCTATTCAAAGGACCCCTTTATCATCTCTTGTAAGGTTGGTCTGGTTTTAACAAATTCCCTTAGTTTCTGCTTATCTGGAAATTTCCTAATCTCACCATCATATTCGAGGGACAATTTTGCCAGGTATATAATTCTTGGTTGAAAATTTTTCTCTTTCAGGGTTTTATATATACCATCACATTGCCTTCTTGTTTGCATGGTTTCTGCTGAGAAATCAGAGCTTGCTCTTACTGGCTGTGATAGGTGCAGCTGTGTGTCAACTTGGCTGGACCCCAGTTCTGTGTGGTTGTTCCCATGATGGGATTGGATGACTGTGTTCTTTGTGGCCAATCTGCCCAAGGGTAGTTTCCCTAGGTGTGTGGCCTGCTTCCAGGATATCCAGGGACATCCTGGGAAGAAAGACCTTCTTCTGTGGATCGG
>NW_006921755.1:2577130-2581154 GCF_000298275.1 Orycteropus afer afer
TTTGTCATTTTGTTCTTGTATTTTCTTCCAAAATTCTAGGGCTTTTTCTGTGTTTTCTTTGGTCTGTCTCTCAATCCTTTGAAGATACCTAGATATCATTCTTTTGAATTCCTTATCAGAGAGTTTCAATGCTGCTTCTTCCTCAGGGATGTGTTTTAGATCTGTATCCTCTTCTCTTGTTTCTACCACTATATCTTGCTTCTTTGTGTGGACTGTGATGGTCTGTTGTCTCCTAGACATCATGACATTGTTGTATTAAGATCTCTGTTAACTGTTTGTGAAGAGCAGCCAAGAGTGGTTCAGCCTCTTCCTGGTGGTTTTTTATCATTGGCCCATTGATGAAGAAGGAAGAAGTGGCTCGCACTCAGTAAGTAAAGTTGCAGGAGGTGTGGGTGTAGTTGTGTCTTATGAGGGCTGTTGTTGTCTCCCACTCAGTTAGACACAAATTACAATTGAATAACCATCAAAAAACTAAAATCCCATGGATGAAAAACACCACATGTAATCACACAGGAACAGTAACCAAAAAAAGAGAAAAGGGAAAAAAGAAGAAAAAACAAGCAAACCTGCAATATCTGGGGATAGGGCAAAAAGAGAAAAGAACTAGAAAAGGAGAATAATGAAGAAAAAAATGGGAAAAATGCAGAAAGAAAAACAAGGAACAGGGTTAACCATGAGAATAAAAAGAAAAAATAAAATAAAAACAACATTTGGAACCATGAACAGGGAAAAGAAAAAGAGCTGAAAACTAGTACCTGGGAGGGGAAGAATAAAGAATAATAGTAAAAAGGACAAGTGTATTAATAGTAATAGTAGTTTTAAAACAGACAAAAACAAGCAAACTAAAAACCAGTAAAAAGAAAGAGAAAAAAAAAATCGGGAGAGGGTAGGGCAGCGCACGCAGGCTCTGCCTAAGCATACAGACTGGGATGGAGTTCCTGCGGGCCCAGAAGGTGTGTGGGAGTAGGGGATAGCTGCACCTCTATTCACGAAGGGGTGTGGGGTATAAGAGTAACAAGGGGAATGTCGCACCTTTTCAGTCATCCAGGTCTGGAGCGTCCTTGGGGTTACTGGCAAGCAGAACCTGTTCTTATGCCCCTGTACTCTCGGAGAGTGCTGTCTCTTTAAATATCCAAAATAGTCAAGCCACTTGTAAACATTCAAAATGGCAGTGCCTCCAGACAGGCAAAAGTCCACAGCTCAGTCTGCCTTTCTCTTCGCTGGTTCTTGGGTTTTATTCCCTAGCCGCCAGAGGAGTCCTCCGTGCAGTCCCTGGCTAACAGGGCTGATTTTTAGGTTAATTCTTAGGTCCTACCACTACCCAGCACTCTCCACACTGTCTGTGCCGTCCTGTCAGGCTTGCTCAGGATCACTGCCAGACCGCAGCTCCATATGTTTCCTTTTTTGGTATTTTCATGCAAATTCTTATGTTAGTTGGGGTTTAGTCCACTTCTATATCCTTCCCTTCAAGGCTCAGGAGTCCAGGATTATCTTCTGTGTCTGTGTTAATTGGTTCCCCTTTTCTTTGTTGAAGAGGGTCTGTGTAGTCTTTCTGCCTATTCCACCATCTTACCAGAAGTCTCTTTTGCTTGCTTTTTAAATCTCTTTTATATTTCAAAAGAGATTTCTTTAAGACATACCCTACACTAATCTTGCATCATTAACATAACAAAGACAACCCATTCTAAAATGGAATTACAACCACAGGCATAACCAATCAACCAACCTCACTGCCATCAAGTCTATTAGACTCACAGCGACCTCTCCTTGGGTATCTGAGGCAGTATCACTACAGAGTGGCCAAGGACCTCAGGAGGGGCAGGATATCCAGGTAAAGGGGCAGGAGGCAAGGCTAGGCCCCAGCCCCCTAAAGCCAGGAAAGGGAGGGAGCAGTCAGGGACCACAAAGTGGCAGGTTCCAGGTAGGAATTAGGTAAAGGGAGGGAGCAGAAGTTTCCAACAGCTAAAGGAGACAAACTTGCCTGTCAGTTTGTCATCCTGTGGGGCTTGTACATTGCTGTGAGGCTTGAGGCTGTGCCACTGGTATTTCAGATGCCAGCAGAGTTTCACATGGTGCACAGGTTTCAATGTAGCTTACAGACTAAGACAGACTAGGAAGAAGGAGGAGGCCATCCACTTCTCAAAACTTGGCCAGGGAAAACGTTATGAATAGCAGAGAAACACTGTCTGATATATTACTGGGCAACTTTATGAATAGCTTGGAAACATTGTCTGACATAGTGCAGGAAGACAAGTCCCTTGGGTCAGAAGGCACTCAAAATAGGACTGGGAAAGAGCTGCCTCATCAGAGTAAAACCAACCTTAATGTTATGGATAAAGTAAATCTTTCAGGATCTCCATGTGTTGACGTGGCATGGCTCAAATTGAGGAGAAACAGCTACAAACATCCATTAATAATCAGAACATGGAATGTATGAAGTATGAATCTAGGAAAAGTGGAAGTTGTCAAAATGAAATGGAATGCATAAAGATTGATATTCTAGGCATTAGTGAGCTTAAATGAATGGGTTTTGGGCATTTTGAATCAGCCAACCATATGAGGTACTATGCTGGAAATGACAAATTGAAGAGGAATGGTGTGGCATTCATCATCACAAAGGATGTTTCAAGATCTGTTCTGAAGTACAATGCTGTCAGTGATACGATAATATCCATACATCTACAAAGAAGACCCATTAATACTACTGTTATTCAAATTTACGCACCAACCACCAAAGCCAAAAATGAGGAAATTGAAAATTTTTATCAACTTCTGCGGTCTGAAATTGACCAAACATGCAATCAAAATGTGTTGCTTATTACTGGTGATTGGAATGCAAAAGTTGGAAACAAAGAAGAAGCACTGGTAGCTGGAAAATTTGGCCGTGGTGACAGAAATAAAGCTGGAGGTTGCATGATAGAATTTTGCAAGACTGACTTATTCATTGCAAATACCTTTTTTCAACAACACAAATGGCAGCTATACACGTGGACTTTGCCAGATGGAGTACACAGGAATCAGATTGACTACCTCTGTGGCAAGAGGAGACGGAAAAGCTCAATATTTTCAGCCAAAACAAGGCGAGGAGCTGATTGTGGAACAGACCATCAACTGCTCATATGCAAGTTCAACTTGAAGTTGAAGACAATCAAAGCAAGTCCACGAGAGCCAAAATTTGACCTTAAATATATCCCTCCTGAATTTAGAGACCATCTAAACAATAGATTTGATGCATTGTATACCAATAACCAAAAACCAGAAGAACTGTGAGATGACATCAAGAGCATCATCCATGAAGAAAGCAAAAGGTCATTAAAAATACGAGAAAGCAAGAAAAGATTAAAATAAATGTCAGAAGAGACTCTGAAAATTGCCCTTGAGCAAAAAGTAGCTAAAGCAAATGGAAGAAATGACAAGATAAAAGAACTGAACAGAACATTTCAAAGAGCAGCTCAAGCAGACAAAGCCAGTTACTATAATGAAATGTGCAAAGACCTGGAGTTAGAAAACCAATAGGGAAGAACATGCTTGGCATTTCTCAAGCTGGAAGAACTGAGGAAAATATTTAAGCCTCGAATTGCAATATTGAAAGGTTCTATGTGCAAAATATTGAATGATACAGAAAGCATCAAAAGAAGATGGAAGGAATACATAGAGTCACTGTACCAAAAAGAACTGGTCAATCTTCATCCATTTCAGGAGGTGGCATTTGTTCAAGAACAAATGGTATTGAAGGAAGAACTTGAAGCTGCACTGAAAGAACTGGCAAAGAACAAGCCTCCAAGAATTGATGGAATACCCATTGAGATGTTTCAACAAACAGATGCCACGCTGGAGGCAGTCACTCAGTTATGCCAAGAGATTTGGAAGACAGCTACCTGGCCAACTGACTGGAAGAGATCCATATTTGTACCCATTCCAAAGAGAGGTGATCCCACAGAATGTGAAAATTATCAAACAATATCATTAATATCACATGCAAGTAAAGTCTTACTGAAGATAATTCAAAAACGGTTGCAGCAGT
>NW_006921755.1:2581279-2587864 GCF_000298275.1 Orycteropus afer afer
ATTGCTGATGTCAGATGGATCTTGGCTCAAAGCAAAGAATACCAGAAAGATGTTTACTTGTGTTTTATTGACTATGCAAAAGAATTTGATCGTGTGGATCATAACAAATTGTGGATAACATGGAGAAGATTGGGAATTCCAGAACACTTAATTGTACTCATGAAGAACCTGTATGTAGACCAGGAAGATGTCGTTTTAACAGAAAAGGGAACACCGCATGGCTTAAAATCAAGAAGGGAGTGTGTCAGGATTGTATCCTTCCCCCATACTTATTCAATCTGTATGCTGAGCAAATAATCCGAGAAGCTAGACTATATGAAGAAGAATGTGGCATCAGGAATGGAGGAAGAATCATTAACAACCTGCGATACAGTGACAATACACTTTTGCTTGCTGAAAGTGAGGATGACTTGAAGTCCTTACTGATGAAGATTGAAGAATACAGTCTGCAGTATGGATTACATCTCAATTAAAGAAAACAAAAATTCTCTCAACTGGACCTATAAGCAGCATTGCGATAAATGGAGAAATTGAAATTGTGAAAGACTTCACATTGCTTGGTTCTACAATTGACGCCAATGGAAGCAGCAGTCGGGACATCAGACGACTTATAGCACTGGGCAAATCAGCTACAAAGGACCTCTTTCAAGTGCTGAAGAGCAAAGATGTCTCCTTGAGGATTAAGGTGCGCCTGATGCAAGCCATAGTATTTTCAGTCGCCTCGTATGCATGTGAGAGCTGGGCAATGAATAAGGAAGATCGAAGAAGAATTGATGCTTTTGAGTTGTGGTGCTGGTGAAGAATGCTGAAGGTATCATGGACTGCTAAAAGATCTAACAGGTCTGTTCTGGAGGAAGTGCAGCCAGAATACTCCTTGGAGGCTAGAATGGCCAGACTTCGTTTCACATACTTTGGTCATGTTGTCAGAAGGGACCATTCCCTGGAGAAGGATGTCATGCTTGGTAAGGAGGGTCAGCGAAAGAGAGGAAGGCCCTCAACGAGAAGGATTGACACAGTGGCAGCGGCAGTGGGCTCAAGTATAGCAAGAATCATGGGGCTGGCTCAGGACCGGGTGGTGTTTCGTTCTGCTGTGCATAGGGTCGCTATGAGTTGGAGACAACTTGATGGCACCTAACAACAACATCACTACAGAAGTAGATTGCCCGGTCTTCCTTCCAAGGAGCAGCTGGTGGGTTTGAACTGCCAGCCTTCGGGTTAGCAGTCAAATGCCTTAGGCACTATGCCACCAGAGCTCCCAAGCACAGGCATAGAGTTTAGGATTTAGAACACTTATTTTTAGAGGACACAATTCAATCCATAACACCTTCTGATTTCTTACCCTAGAAACCTTCTGCTTATAATTGGCTTCCTGAACCAATTTTCTGTGTGGTGATCAATGCCAATACAAATGTTTCAGTTCCTTTTCTAACTGTAAACAAATGCACTGACATGCTGGTTGTGTGCATCAGGTGCTGTGGGTTGGTTAATTAGAGCTTGCTCACAACCAGATGCAATCTTGTGTATTGACAAAATCAGTTGTCTGAACCTTCAAGGCAAAGAGCCAGGTTCTAATTAACCCAGATAACATCAGCCTGGTCAGGTCCCTGGAAGACAGCCAAATGACCTCCCTACCAACTCCTTGTGCCCCAGCCTGTCCACAGGAATTTTTAGTAGAAAACTTTTAGGGTTTATTTCTTCCCACCCAATAAGTACCCAGAAAGTCCCCAAAGCAACTTTTTCCCATAGTGGGTTTTTACCAAACACCTGTGCCAGAATCACCTGAGGAGTTCATTAAAAATATGGAATTTTGGTAGATCAGAATGGTAGTATTTGCACAGAGAGATAGCTCAGAGAGCAGGAATGCATAGGAAATAAGGACACAGGAAGAGGGAATGACAGGGAGGAAGTGGGAAGAAAGCTGTTACATTGTGGGGATTGCAACCAACGTCATGAAACAAAATGTATATAAACTGCTGTATGGAAAGTGAATTTGCTCTGTAAACTTTCACCCAAATCACAATTTTTTAAAAAATAATGCAGTTACAAAGATATTGTTAAAATTTTTAAATAATACTGTGCAGTTGTGCTAAAGAAAATAAAAGCACATTGTAAAGTGTTTATATATGTGTATGGATTGTTGTTGGGCCTCGTAATTACCAAATTAGAATCTCAGAGTATGGAGAATTTACATTTGAACAAGCTCCCAAGTGCTTCTCTGTCCTCTCAAGTTTGAGATGCTCTATATCAACAGAAAAGGATTAGAAACAAAAGGTGGCGGGAAGAGTTCTAACCAGAGCAGTGACCAAAGACAACATTGGCAACAGGATTACTCAGACTGGCCACTGGAGAAGAAGGAGGCAGGACAGAAACACAGACCTTTCAGTGAGAAGTTTTTGAGTTCTGTCTGTTCTGCTACCTTGAGGGTGGTTTTTGTATACTCTTTTCCAAAACTGGCAACATTAAGTAAAAGAGAACACCTGGCATTTTATCTCCTGCTTACTTGGGTTCTAGCCTCCCTGGCAGCAAACTGCCCTAACTGTTTCCTAAAGTGAAAAGCAGTCTAGAGATATGAATATTTCCCAAACTAATGAAAATTCTTTCATAAACAATGTCATAGGAAAACAAGGAAAAGAACAAGGTTGTAAGGCTCATTTTTTGTGAGGTGATTAATTTTAATTTGTTTCTTAAATGTTTACACATAAGGAAAGAGGGAGTGTTCAGTAAGTGAAGCAAGAAGAAATCAAGAGAAATATGATGGTCAAGTTATGGCAGGATTGTTGTTGTTAGGTGCTTTTGAATCAATTTCAACTCATAGCGACCTCATGTGACAGGGTAGAACTGCCCCATAGAATTTCATAGGCTGTGACCTTTAACAGAGCAGCTGGGTGGGTTCAAACCTCCAACCTTTCAGTTAGCAGCCGAGCACTTAACTGTTGTGCCACCAGGGCTCTTTTATGGTGGGATAATAGTCAAAATTAAAATTTTCCATACCCGTTAACTCAATAGTTATTCTTCTAGAAATTCATCCTAATGAAGTTAGTGGACAAATGCAAAAAGATCTGAGTACCAAGACGTTCATCAATGTGTGTTCACAGTTCAGAAAACCTGGAAGCCTAATGTCAATCGTGTGCATGCAGCTCTTCCATCCTCTTCTAACAGAAACTACCCTGCTCACAGTCTCAAGCAAAGGGAGGTCACAGAATGGATCAGGAGTGGGTGCCTGAATCCATAGACTGGGCAACAGCTTATGATTTAGCCTGAGCCAAAAACAATCTGGCCTAGAAGGGTTGATACTGCTTAATTAGACTACTCTGTCCTTAGATTTAACAGAAAACTACAGAGTTAACCAGCTGGAATTGAAAGAAGAAATCAGAGAACACACAAGACAGAGCAAAGAGCAATGGAGAATGACAAGAGACACCGATGGAGGAGCCCAGATATGAGGATCCAAGAACTGTGAAAGGCTGCGATCTTGAACAATGCATAAGTCCTATTTTTCTTTTTGTCACATGAACACTTAAAATAAGCTTGAGATAGCTTGACTCATTCTCTATCTCTTACATGCAAAAGAGCATGAAAGAGCTGGTAGTGTGGCACCTCCATACAATGGAATGCTGTGACACTGATATACACAATAATTTTTATTGTCACAGAAAAAATAAGCTATAAAACAGTGTGGGTGATGTGAACCTCTTCTTCTAAACCAATGTATATGTTTAGGAGTATATATAAAAAGGGAGCTCTGGTAGCATAGTGCATAAGGCACTTGACTGCTAACCAGAAGGCTGGCGGTTCAAACCCACCAGCCACTCCTCGGAAGGAAGGTTGGGCAATCCTACTTCTGTAGTGAAACTGCCTCGGAAACCCAAGAAGGGGTCGCTATGAGTTAGGTCCGACTCGATGGCACACAACAACAACAACATATATATAAAGAAAAGTTTGGAAGGACATATACCAAACTATTTTGACTGCTAATCAGAAGGCTGGCAGTTCAAACCCACCAGCCACTCTGAAGGAATATGGGGCGATCTACTACTGTAGTGATACCGCCTGGGAAACTGAAGGAGGGGTCGCTATGAATCGGATCCAATTCAATAGCAGTGCGTTTGGTTTTGGTTTGGTATTGTTTTTATAATCAGTTGCAACAGTAAGTATATTACCATTCGAGAAAGAAAGATACATGCAAAATAGATGAAAATGCATTACAAAACAATATTTAAAAGACTTCTCAAATCTTGCTGTCAAAAGGAATTCTTAGCAGAAGATATCTGAGAATCATATACTAAATTTCACATTTTACTGTCTATCTGACACAGCATTATAGACACAGTGAGTCCTAACAGAATGATTATTTCTACTCACTTGGGTTTTTCATTACTCGCAAAACCTTCCCCACAAGTAATTTAAAATCTGATTATTGACTCCTCAAGTTAACACTGTGCTGGCCACAGAGAACAATGAGGATACCATTTGGTCATCAAGAGAGGGTAGCTTCCATAGCTGCAAATCCTTAGCATTAGCTTGAGAAGCCTTCTGTTCAGGCTACCAGAGAGGGCAGTTGAATGGAATCAAGTGGTACACAGAGAGCATTCTGGTATAAATTTAAATGACAAAGTTATAAAAATAATTTTTATTGCTTAAACCATGCAGCCTGCCTAATGCCTTTTAACTTTTTATGGCAAAAATAATTTGCTTGTGAGCTCTTTGAAGTGAACCAAAATGTTCCATTACTAACCCAAAAATAGCCTCAGCATTCTAGTACTCGCAGGAAATCTAAATCGATGTACACCTTTTCCTTTACAAACAAGCTATATATTAAGTTATATACTAAAACCTCAGGCAGTAAAATGATTATTTGCACATACGCCTTAGAAAAATATTAACAACACTGCTGATTTATCCATTAATGTCTCAACCATTTACCAGTTAAATTCATTACAGTAGGTGGTCAACATATTCTTTCCATTGACAGCATGGGAAATAAGTGTTGATAATAAAGTGTTATATTCATAAAGTTAGGATTTCCGGTGGCATAGTGCCTAAGGCATTTGACTGCTAACCAGAAGGCTGGAGGTTCAAACCCACTAGCCATTCCACAGAAGGAAGATTGGGCAATCTACTTCCGTAGGGATACTGCCTTGGAAACCCAAGGAGGAGTCACTATGAGTCGTGAGGTTATTTTTAATTCACAAAGTTAAATACCTTGGACTTTAAAGATCACTAGATTGGCCTCTGTTATGGATTGAATTGTGTCCCCAAAAAATATGTGTTGTACATCTGAACCAGCTTTTGAGTTGTGGTGTTGGCAAAGAATACTGAAAGTAGCATGGACTGACAAAAGAACTAACAAATCTGTCTTGGAAAAGTGCAGCTAGAATGCTGCTTGAAAGTGAGAATGGCCAGACTTCATCTCATCAACTTTAGTCATGTTGTCAGAAGGGACTGGTCTCTGGAGAGGGATATCATGCTTGGTAAAGTGGAGGGTCAGTGGAAAAGGGGAAGGCCCTCAAGGAGATGGATTGACACAGTGACTGCAGCGATGGGCTCAGGTATAGCAAGGATTGTGAGGCTGGTGCAGGACAGGGCAGTGTTTCCTTCTGTTGTACATAGGGAAGCTATGAATCAGAGCCCACTTGACACCTAACAGCAATAACATGCCTGTGATTATAATCCCATTTTGGAATGGGTTGTGTTTGTTATGGTAGTGAGGCAGGATTAGTGTGGGATCTGTCTTCAGTCAATCTCTTTTGAGATATAAAAGAGATTAAACAAGCAACCTAAGAAGGAGGGATGGGAGAAGAGAGAGGCCAAGCCACATGAAGCTCACACAGGGACAGAAGCTCAGAAGAGACAGGGACATTTCTCCAGAGCTGACAGAGAGAGAAAGACTTCCCCTGGAGCCAACACCCTGAATTCAGACTTCTAGCTTCCTAAACTGTGAGAAAATGAATTTCTCTTTGTTAAAACCATCTATTTGTGGTATTTCTTTAATAGCAGCACTAGATAAAAAGTCTCTATGGGAGATGAATATTGGCCTTGTTACTAAAATCAGAGACTAAATTTCTTTTTTCTTAAAATGCATTTTATTAAAATATAATTTATGTACAGTGAAATACACAAAACTAAAGTGACATGGGTCAATGCATTTTTTTTTTTTTTTTGCAGTGTTCCCTCCTCTCCTCTCCCAACCCCGGCAACCAACAAAGAAAGTTTCCCTCCGTATATAAACCTTATCTTGACCCTCCACAACAATGAACTAATACTATATTTGTCCTTCTGTGATTGACTTATGTCATTAAGCATAATGTCCTCCAAGTTCATCCATATTATGCAGTGTTTTGCAGACTGTATATTATTCTTTAGTGCTGCATAGCATCCCATTATGTGTATGTACCATAGTTTGGTCACTCTTCCACTATAAATCTTAGAGATAAGTCCCTTGCCAGATATGTAATTATCAGCAAATATGAATTTGTTGCTGTCATTTTTGTTATGTGCTTTTTCGTGGTGTTGATTTCTTTGCTCCATATAATTTTCTATGCTGAGCTCGTTTCGTTTATGAATAGTGTTATCACTTCCTTCATT
>NW_006921755.1:2588559-2596364 GCF_000298275.1 Orycteropus afer afer
TTGGGGTCTATCCTGTTTGGAGTTCGTTGGACTTCCTGAATGGATATATTCTCATCTTTCATCATACCAGGAAAATTCTCTTCCAACAAATCTTTGACAATTTTCTCTGTGGTTTTATTTGTCTCTTCCTGTTCTGGAATTCTGATTACACATAGGTTATTCCTTTTGATGGTATCCCCCATGAACCTTAGGCTTTCTACATTTTGTTTTGATCTTTTTTCTGATTTATCTCTTTCCAAAGAAGTGTTCAGGTATTTGCCTTCATTCTCTCTGACTTCCATTGATTCAATTCTCCTCCTTTGCCCATTCAATGTCTTATCTATTTCTGAAAATTTAGTATTAATTTTCTGGATTTCTGTGTGAAGATTTTGTATCATTTCTCATTTTTCATTTATTTTGTCATTTTGTTCTTGTATTGTCTTTTGAAATTGTTCTAGGTTTTTTTCTGTGTTTTCCTTGATCTGTCTCTCAATTCATTGAAGATACCTAAATATAATTCTTTTGAATTCCTTATCAGGGAGTTCCAATCCTGCATCTTCCTCAGGGATGTGTTTTGGGTCTGTATCCTGGTCCCTTGTTTCTCCTGCTTTATCTTGCTTCTTTGTGTGGACTGTGATACTCTGTTGTCTCTGAGGCATTATGACATTTTATGTGTTTATATTTAATTGGTGATTGTATGTTGGAGTGACTTGTCCACCATTTTTGTTTTGTTTTGTTTGTATGTTATCTATGCAAGCAGGGTACTGTGCTCCTCTATTCCCTAGTTGACAGCACTTATACACTCACCACCTGTCTCCTTTCCTGTTGTCAGCCTCTCGTATGTCCCTGCTGACCTTGGCAAATAGAGCCTATTCTTAGGTCCCTGGAATTCAGATGAGAATCCTATGACTTTATATCTAAAATGGTTGCTACTTGTAAAGATTCAAAATAGCTGTGCCCTCAGTCACTCTAAATATCCAAAATGGCCACTGCTTGAAAACATTCAAAATGGCTGTGCCCTCAATCACTTTAAATATCCAAAATGGCCACTGCTTGTAAACATTGAAAATGGCTGCACCCTCAGTCACTTTAAATATCCAAAAATGGCTGCCACATGGTAAATAATCAAAATGGCTGCGCCCTATGGACAGTGGAAAGTCAATAGCTCAGGTTGTCTCCCTCCTTGCTGTTTCCCTTCCTAGTCATAGGCCACCAGCACAGTTGTCCCTGCAGCCCTTGGTGACCAGGGTTGATCTTTAGGTCAATTCTCAGGTCCCAACACCACTTGGAAATATTCAGGCTGTTGGTTCCGTCAGAGT
Organism: Orycteropus afer afer; assembly: GCF_000298275.1. Classification (NCBI taxonomy): domain Eukaryota; kingdom Metazoa; phylum Chordata; class Mammalia; order Tubulidentata; family Orycteropodidae; genus Orycteropus; species Orycteropus afer. Next base: position 2,589,858 of record NW_006921755.1, read on the forward strand.
AGCTGACAGTCTGGAGTTCCAACCATCTCTGCACTCACTGTTTTTGTTCAGTTTTTTCCACTAGTTGGTGCCTAATCTACTTCTGCTTAGTTCCTTTCAAAGCTCAGGGTTCCAGGATTATCTTCTATATCTCTGACAATTGGTTTTTCTTTTCTTTGTTGAAAAGGTCTGTGTCACTTGTCTGCCTATTCCTCCATCTTACCAGAAGTCTCCAGAGACTAAATTTCTAATGAATAAGTTTTCTTTATACAAGTAATATAGATTTTAAAGAAATCACATGGGCTTATCAAAAGTTAATATAAATGTGAAATTACTAAGGGGAAGTTCCATTAGCCACTTTAAAGGAATATTTTAAAATAAATCAGCTTGTCAAATAAAGCTTTATATATTTTCCTCATATACTTTAGTCACCTTCTCCTAGATGGACAAGAACTAGGTATTAGGTATATTTTACACATTTAAAAATAAATAGAAGAAACACTAAATTATCATAATTTTAAGATATTAAAGAACAATTTGCCATTAAATGTTACAAAATTATTTAATTATAAAACAATCATCCACACTGAAGTAGACCCCTAAGCCCATGAAATATATACCACAAAGATCATGGTGGGCCACAAGAAATAGGAAATAAGAGTCTGGTCTTTCACAGGCCTCTATGACCTCCCCTCCACCCCTCCAGAAGCACCACACCTGTTTGGATCTTCAGTTGGGACCTCTGCCTAAACTGGAAGATTGTCACAGCCTCTTCTGGCTTGGCTCCTTGCTTCCAGAAAATGATACCAACCAAAACCTCTGCTGCGTTGATTGTCCAGATATAAAATGTCAAAATTCTGCATCTGCTTTTAATCAACTATCAAATTTGTGCTCTTCAGGATATAACTTCTCTGCTCTTTAATTTTTATCAAAGCACAGTTATGAGGAATGCTATTCATCAAAGATTGCTGGAAGATTGGAAGGCCATCCACTTTTCTAGCCATGTTATGTTATTTCCCCTCTCGGATTTTTTTCTCAGATCAAATCAAACCACCAGAAATGATCATATTTAAAACACCAAGAGTTCACTTCTTGGATACAGAAAAGAGGTAACTACAGGGAGGAAATGGGAAGAGAGCTGTTACATTGTGGGGAATTGCAGTCAATGAAACAAAATGTATGTTAACTGCTGTATGAAAAACGAATTTGCTCTGTAAACTTTTACCCAAATCACAATAATTTTTTTTTTTTTTTTTAAAAGAGTTCTCTTCTTGAGGAGAATTTTGGCATTATGCTCTCTGGCTATAGAAGAGAACTTTTAAGAAAGAGCCACCTATGATTCTTCGATTGGAGATGGCACATGTAGCTTTTTATGAGGACCCATGAGAGAAATTTCTGTTGGTTCCCAACTGATTTTCTTTTGTCTTATGAGTACTGAAAATGCTGTTATTAATCATGTTTTCCCCAGCTCCTTAGAAGCTCAGAATCAAATGTGTAGACTACCTCTAGCTACAGTTGTGTTCACTCTACCTATGGTTGGATTTTTCTCTCACTTTAGTTTTTCAGCATTCTCTTTTCATCCATAGGGCTGAGAAGAAAAAGTGGAGAGAAAAGAGAGGGAGAGGGAGGGAAATTGAGGGTAAGAGAAGGAGAAACTAGAAATTCTGGTTGATTCACCCCAAAATAACACTTTTAAAATTCCTCTCACATACAAACATAAGATGTAAATATAAATACTAGGATGACATTTGTATCAAAAGAGTCTCAGAGCTAAGGGAGGAAATTGTTGCTCTTTCCATTCATCCTATCCACATAATTTAATCAGATAATTGGGTTAAGGCGGGAGCTCTGGTGGCATAGTGCCAAAGGCATTTGACCGCTAATCAGAAGACAGGTGGTTCGAACCCACCAGCCAGTCCTGGGAAGGAAGATGGGGCAATCTACTTCTGTAGTGATAACTGCCTCTGAAACCCAAGGAGGGGTTGGTATGAGTCGGGTCCGACTTGACGGCACTGAGTTTGGTTTTTGGTTGGGTTGGTTTAAGGAATAGATATTCATTCTGTTTACTTTAAGCCATTTAAGGGTCGAGGATTATAAACTAAAAAACAAAACAAAACCCATTTTATTGATTCCAACTCTAAAAACAACCTATTAAAAACAAAACAAAAAAAACCAGAAAACCTCACTACCATGGAGTCGGATCCAACTCATAGCGACCCTTCCTTAGGTTTCCAAAGCGTATCACTACGTAAGTAGATTGCTCAACCTTCCTTCCGAGGAGTGGCTGGTGGGTTTGACCTGCCAGACTTCTGGTTAGCAGTCAAGTGCCTTAGGCACTATGCCACCAGAGATCCTAGAGACCCTATTGTTGCTGTTATTTGCCATTGAGTCAGACCCGACTCAGCGAGCCCTCCTTGGGTTTTCGAGGCAGTGGCACTACGAAAGTAGATTGCCCCATCTTCCTTCCAAGAAGTGGCCAGAGGGTTTGAACCGCCAGCCTTCTGGTTAGCAGTCAGATGCTTTAGGCACTATGCTACCAGAGCTCCTAGCCACCCAGAAAGTCTTTGAGCTTCTACATAGCCTGGTACCATTTTTTTCTTCATTACTTTCAGTTACACGTGGTATCCTTTGATGTGAGCCCTTTGGTGGTGTAGTGCCTAAGGCATTTGACTGCTAACCACAAGGTTGGTGGTTCAAACCCACCAGCTACTCTGTGGAAGGAAGACTGGGTGATCTACTTCTATAAAAATTTACTGCCTTGGAAACCCAATGGGGATCACTATGAGTCAGAATCAACTCGATGGCAGTGAGTAAATTTAAATTGTCAAGAAGAATAATTTGATTTGCTCAGATAATCTGGGCCATACTGGTTAGATCATACCTGAGATTGAAGTTGGGGGCCTGGTAACCTCTTGCCCAATCATCTGGAAAAGGGGAGTATGACCATTAAAAACATGACTGCCTAGAAGAAGCTGTGGAAAAGGCAGCTTTCTTGGAAGGAATGTAGGAAACATCTAGTACACCATGAAAATGTTAGATGACAAGAAGGCTCGCTCTTTCCACTTATACCTACTGAAATTCTGACTACCCTGCAAAGCCAGAGTCAATCCCCAGATCTTTTATGAAGCTTTCCCTTTCCTAATGTCACATTTATTTATACTTACCACATTATGTCTGAGAATGTAATTTTATAGTCTTATATCTTCATCTACATTGTAGTATTAGGCAGAGCAGGAACTGTGTCTTCTCACATCTGAATCCCCCAGAGAGCTTGGTGTGGTTTCCTTCCATGATACTGTCAATAAATATTTGTTTTTGGCAATGCAGAATTGGTACAGTGATGCTTCCTGCTAACGCACCAAATAAATTAATAATTTTATCTAATGAGCAAGATATTGAGCACCAAAAATCCTACTTTTTGTAATAGTTTTTGTCTGCATTCTGTTATCTTACTTGTATTTTAGGAAGAATCTCAGAATTATTTTTAAATTGAATAAAAGTCAACCAATCACAGGGAAGGAAGGAGAAGTAGGTTTTCTGCATCTTTTTTTAGCCCCTTGGTCCCCATCTTTTACTCCCTTTCAGGACCCAGGGAAATCTCCCATGGCTGGGAAGTCTAGATGTGCCTTTTGTCTGTGTGTGTAAGGGATGCCCTTTGAAGCCAATCAATGTGGCCACAGGCTGTCAGTCCTGATGGGGCACTTCTGACTCTCCACCAAGATGGATTTCCTGTGCTGGCTGCCACCCTCAGTGTATGGATTCTTATCAGTAAACACAGTCAGCCTCCCCAAGGAACTGCCTTCCTTCTTCCTGATAGCCCATTTCCTACTTATTCTTGCTTTGTCAGTTTGATAAGCATATATCAAAATATATATATTTTAATCCACTCTTATTAGGCACTAGAGTCTTCTACTGACTATCAAAGAGATGAGTATATCCAACAGTTATTCTTAAGATAAATCTGGATTTAAAAAAAAAAAATCTGGATTCAGCTCAACTATAGGTTTAGGTCTATAGCAAGGGTCATGAGCAAAGCTAGAGGCTATGGTCAAGAGTTATGCTCTGTTTGGTCTCCAGTATTTATTTATTTCTCTTTCTTTGTCTTTCTTCTTTTCTCCCTCTCTCCCTCCCTACCTTCCTTCCTCTCTGTCTCCCGTCTTTTGTCTTTCCTTCCCTCTTTCTTTCTACCTTTCTCTCCATCTTTCATTGAATTTGAATGCCTTAAAATGGAAAATGTGCTCTTCGATTTACCATGGCCTCACCACTCTCTGGGAGCTCTGGTAGCATAGTGCCTAAGGCACTTGACTGCTAACCAGAAGGCTGGCAGTTCAAACCCACCAGCCACTCCTCGGAAGGAAGATTGGGAATCTACTTCCGTAGTGATACCACCTTGGAAACCCAAGGAGGGGGTCGCCATGAGTCAGGGCTGACTCAACGGCACATAACAGCAACACCACTCCCTATCACTGGCTCAGGCTGACAACTTCACACGAGTAATCACTACCATTCACAATGGTCAGCTACCTGTAATCTTCTTCAGTTCTGAAGACCTTGGAAGGCCCCAAGGGTCCACACAGTTCAGGCCCTGTGACAGGCCAAAGGGGTCATGGGCATCTACACTAGCTTTCTGACTGTTGTGAAGAAAGCCAAGCTGGTGCAAAAAAACAGTTTGGGAGATAAGAGAGGCAGGCAAAAAAAAAAAATAATAATAATAAAATAAGCCTCTTTTTAGGGTTCTAGGGTAGATAGTCTCAAAGTATGGAGTTTTCCCAGTGGGCTGAAAAACTAAAATTTTAAAACACCAAGATTTAAACAAACAAACAAAAAAAAAAACCTTTTTATTTGGAATGTGGAACATTCCAGACTTATTCAAAAGTATAAGAATACTTATAACAGAATAGTATAATGAACTCCTTCATACCTATCACCCAGTTTTGTTTCATCTATACTTCCACTCACTTCCCCCCACACTGTATTATTTTAAAGCAAATCTCATCTGTTCATTTGTTAATACTTTGGCATGTATCTCTCAACAATAAGAATATAGTTTAAAATATAATCACAATACAATTTATAATAATTAATATCATTAAAAATCTATTAATGTTGAAATATTTCTGATTGTCTCATAAAAGTTTGTTTGCTTACAAACCACCTAGTATGTTTGAATCAAGATTCATATATTGCGTTTGAGTTCCTTGTGTCTCCTTTAACCCATGTTGTTGTTGTTGTTAGGCCTCTGACTCATGGATACCCCATGTCTGATAGAATGAAACATTGCCTGGTCCTGCGCCATCTTTGTTGTGGATGTCACCATTGTGATCCATGGGGTTTTCATTAGCTGATTTTCAGAAGTAGGCCACGAAGCCTTTCTTCCTAGTCTATTTTCATCTAGAAGTTCTGCGGAAACATGTTCCACATCATAGCAACACACAAGCCTCCAATGACAGGTGGTGGCTGTGCCTGAGGTACATGCATATGCACACAGGGAATCAAACCTGAGTCTTCCACATGGAAAGTGAGAATTCTACCATGGAGCTATCATTGATCTTTTAATCTATAGAAACTCCTTTTTTTTTTCCCTTGTAATTTATTTGTGGAAGAAACTGCACAATTTGTACTGTGGAGTTTCCCATATTCCAAGTTTTGATGATTTTGTTGAATGCATTCCTATGATGTCAATTTATCACATTCCTCCGTTCCCTCTATTTTCGTAGCCCACTGCCATAGAGTTGATTCTGACTCATAGTGACCCCCACTGGTTTCCAAGGCTGTACATCTTTATGGAAGTAGATTGCCTCATCTTCCTCCCACAGAGCAGCTGGTAGGTTTGAACTGTCAACCTTCTGGTTAGCAGCCAAATGCCTGACACACTATGCCACCAGAGCTCCCTATTTTCTGTAAAGTGGTAGTGAAATTTACAGCCTTGATCAGATTAGGCATGATTTTGTTTGCAAGAATGTTTTATTGGCAGTGTTGTATATTCCTATTATATCACATAAAGAGACACATAGTTTCTACTTGTCACACTTGTTTGTGATGTTAAGGTTGCTCAGTGGGTTCAAAATGTTGTCAGCCTGACCCATCTATTATGAAGTTCCCCATCAGTTTTCAGTAAATGGATTCAGTAACTATTGGATCCATTACTTCTTTAGGGATTGCAATATCATTTATCCCTTCTTCATCTATTAGCTGGAAATGTTTTAAATAAAGAAGAATTCTCCTTTGTCATCTATTGGTTACTTGGAGGTATAGTTTTTTTTCAGGAAATTCAGGATGTTTGATCTTTTCCCTTTTTTTAAATCAGTTTTCAAGGTAATGAACATCCTCCAGAAATGACCAAAGGAGTGCTTTTGGTTTGGTGTTTATGGATATTTTATGTGTTTTACTATGTAACAGTTTGTTTTTTAAAAAACTCAAAATGGGGGGGTTCCGGCAAGATGGCGAACTAGGCAGAAGGATTGCACAGACCCTCTTCAAGAAAGAAAAGGGAAACCAATTAACACAGACACAGAAGATAATCTTGGA
>NW_006921755.1:2616397-2654780 GCF_000298275.1 Orycteropus afer afer
AGGCACTATGCCACCAGAGCTCCTGTTGTTGGTAGGTGCTGTCAAATTGTTTTCAACTCATAATGACCTTATATACAGTAGAGTGAATCACTACCCAGTCCTGCACTGTCCTCACAATCATTTCTATGCTTGAGCCCATTGCAGTAGCCACTGTGTCAATCCATCTCATTGATGGTTTTCCTCTTTTTGGCTGACCCTCTATTTTACCAATCATGATGTCCTTCTCCAGGGACTGGTCCCCATTGATATCATGTCCAAAGCACGTGAGACAAAATGTCACCATCCTTGCTTCCATGAAGGATTCTGGCTGTAGTTCTTCCAAGATGAGGAGATCTGGTGGCATAGTGGGTAAGATATTTGGCTGCTTACCAGAAGGTCGGCAGTTCAAACCCACCAGCCAAACCATAGGAAGATGAGACAATGTACTTCTGTAAAGATTTATAGCCTTGGACAGACAATGGGGGTCACTGTGAATTGGAATCAACTTGATGACAGTGGGTTTGGTTTTGGTTTTCTTCCATGACAGATTGGTTTGTTCTTCTAGCAGTCCATGGTACATTCAATATTCTTCTCTAACACCACAATTGAAAGGTATCAACTCTTCTTTGGTCTTTCATATTCATTATCCGACTTTCACATGCATATGAAGCAATAGAAAATACGGTGGCTTGGGTTAGACACATATTAGTCCTTAAAGTGACATCTTTGCTTTTTAACACTTTAAATATTACACAAGAAAACCCTATGGAGCAGTTCTACTCTACAACACATGAGGTAACCATGAGTAGGAATTGACTAGATGGCAACTAACAACAATAACAAAAAAATTTAGTAAGATATTTTTAATTAAATACTTGTCATATTTACCCATCAGCAGATGAATGAATAAACACAATGTGGTACATATGTACAAATGAAATATTAGTCAGTAGAAAAAACAAAATCTTAATACATGTGATAATATGGCTCCAGGAATTGATGGTATACCCATTGAGATGTTTCAACAAATGGATGCAGCACTGAAGGCAAGAAATTTGGAAAACAGCTACCTGGGCAACTGACTGGAAGAGATAGGTATTTGTGCCCATTCCAAAGAAAGGCGATCCCACAGAATGTGGAAATTATCAAACAATATCATTAACATCACATGCAAGTAAAATTTTCCTGAAGATAATTAAAAAATGATTGCAGCAGTATATTAATAGGAAACTGCCCAAAATTCAAGCTGCACTCAGAAGAGAATGTGGAACCAGATATATCATTGCTGATGTCAGATGGATCTTGGCTGAAAGCAATACCAGAAAGATGTTTGCCTGTGTTTTATTGACTATGCAAAAGTATTTGACTGTGTGGATCATAACAAAGTATGGATAACACTGTGAATAATGAGAATTCCAGAACACTTAATAGTGCTCATGAGGAAACTGTACACAGCCCAAGAGGCTATCGTTTGAACAGAACAAGGAGATAACTCATGATTTAAAATCAGAAAGGGTGTGGTTCAGGGTTGTATCCTTTCACCACACTTATTCAATCTGTATGCCAAGCAAATAATCTGAGAAGCTGGATTATATGAAGAACATGGCATAAGGACTGGAGGAAGACTTATTAACAACCTTGATAAGCAGATGACACAACCTTCCTTGCTGAAAACGAAGATGACTTCAAGCACTTACTGATGAAGATCAAAGACTACAGTCTATAGTATGGATTGTACCTTAACATAAAGAAAACAAAAATCCTCACAACTGGACCAATTAACAACATCACGATAAATGGAGAAAAGATTGAACTTGTCAGAGATTTCATTTTATTTGGAACCATAATCAGCACCCATGGCAGCATCAGTCAAGAAATCAAACATCGTATTGCACTGGGAAAATCTGCTGTAAATGACCTCTTTCAAATGTTTAGAAGCAAAGATGTCACTTTGAAGACTAAAGTGCACCTAACTCAAGCCATGGTATTTTCAATCACTTTATATTCATATGAAAGCTGGACAATGAATAAGGAACACTGAAGAAGAGTTGATGCCTTTGAATTGTGATATTGGTGAAAAATACTGAAAATACCACAGACTGCCAGAAGAACGAACAAATCTGTCCTGAAAGAAGTGCAGCTGAAATGTTTCTTAGAATCAGGAATGGCCAGACTTTGTCTCATCTACTTTGGTCATATTACCAGGAGAGACCAGTCCCTGGAGAAGGATATCATGCTCAGTAAAGTAGAGGAACAGCAAAAAAGGGAAAGACCCTCAGCGAGATATAATGACACAATGGCTCCAGCGATGGGCTCAGGCATAGCAGGGATTGTGAGGATGGCTCAGGACAGGGCAGTGTTTCGTTCTGTTGCACATCGGGTCAATATGAGCCAGAGCCAATTAGACAGCACCTAACAATAACAACAACACAAAATGAATGGCACTTGAAGACACAATGCTGAGGGAAAGAAATCAGTCAAAAAAGGACAAAGATCATATGACCTCACTTGTGAGAAAACAAGAAAAGGCAAATGTATAGAAACTACAGTTTATTAGTGGTTACCTGGGGTGCAGAGAGGAGGGTGGGTTGATGGTGATAGAAAAATTACATTGATTAAGGTTAAGTTTGCATAGCCTATTATTGTAATTGTTGTTAATAAGTTGTACACCTGTACAAAGCTGAAATGGCAAAGGTTGTGTGATAGATAGATATAGCCGAGGGGGGGGGGAAGAAAGGAGTAGTTGTTGAGCCTGCTTATGTACAACCGAACACCTCATGGGATTTCATTTCTTGGTTTGGGGGTTCAAGGTCATGGTTTCATGGTACATCCCAATTAATTGGCCTAATAACATGTTTAGTGCTTCTAGGGTCTTAAAAGCTTGCGAGCATCCATCCGAAGTACATCAACTGGTCTCTTCACCTGGAGCCATAGAGGAAGAAGGAGAAGCAGAACAGAATTTCAAATTCTTATGGACTCTAGACTTTCTGGAACCAAGAGGGCTGGCTGAACCTCTAAAACTATTGCCCTGAGATCATCTTTAAAATTTAAACTAAAAATATCCCCTGAAGTCTTCCTAAAACCAAATAATAGTTAACTGTTGTTGTTGTTATGTGCCATCGAGTCAGACCTGACTCAAAGCAACCCCTCCTTGGGTTTCTGAGGCAGTATCACTACTGAAGTAGATTGCCCCATCTTCCTTCCGAGAAGTGGCTGGTGGGTTTGAACTGCCAGCCTTCTGGTTAGCAGTCAAATGCCTTAGGCAGTAAGCTACCAGAGCTCCTAATAGTTAACTAGTTAAAAAAAAAAAAAAAAAAAGTCTGCCTTGAGCACTATGCTCTTTTAAGAACTATCTCTATGAGATCAAAGTGACAACGGGAACTCAAAAGATGAGACAGGAACTGTAGGGGGCAGTAAGTTTGCATTACTAGGGAGGAACAACTCAGAAAGGGGGGTGAGAATGGTTACACAACTTGACGAATGTAATCAATGTCAGTAAAATGTGTGTGTATAATATACATGTATATTCAATAGTGTATATTCTCAACAACAAAATAAAAAAAACTTGTCACAATTCTGTGTGTTCCAATAATTCTGTGTTCAAATAATTCACATAATTCTGCTGCTACGCAATAAATCTCAGTCACGATTGGGGTTTTCTCCCCTCTCTAAGGACATGTGGTAGTTCTAGATAGTCTCATCCAATCTAGGATATCCAGTGCAGACCCTCTGGTCTTTGGTGCACATAAATCCTACCCAAACCCAAGCCCAAGCCCAACCCCATAGGAGTCTCTTTGGTTCTTGGGCTAAATTTGGGCAGAGGGATCTTTCCATGCTGCACTCAGATCTTAGTGGCACCAACACCTCTCAGCAGAGGTCCTATCACCTCTTGGGGCTCTACGTAGGGTGAGACTCCTGTTACCCTGCTCAGGCAACCTGAAAACATAGGCACCATCTCCTTCTCAGGCTCCACTTCCTTTTTTTCCTGAGCCCTCCTTTCTGCAGCCTTTACTACCTCTGGGAAAATCAGGAAAAATGTCTTAATGAACCTTTAGAAACCCAGAGCTGGCCCCTCTTTACTGTAGGCAGGTACTGAGAGAAGCAGGTACCAAGGAGCTCCTTGGCCATGCCTTAGCCCCTCTCCCATAATCTTTGATTCAAACAACTGACATTTATGCAATCTTTCATAAACTTCTGTGTAGACAAGGCTTCCAGGCTAGACCATGTTGCTTTTCCTCTCACCTGGCTCCTCCTTAGCTTCCATCAGAATTCTTCAGTGGCAACTGGGAAGAATCTACAATAGCTTCCCCCACCCCTTACATTCTTGCTACATTTGTAATATTTTACTTTAGTTATACTTGTGTAATCTGGAAATTGCTACAGTTTTCATTGTCATTTTATTTCTCTGCAACTGTAACCATTCAATTTTTCTCCCCACTGGAAAGGAGTATGACAGGCAGGTCCTCAGTATCATCAAGAGCTAGTTCTAAGGCAGCAATCTACAAAGAGGTACACGCACACCCAGAAGTACACATTATGATCGTCAGGGTGTGGGAAGAAGATGCTAGGACTTCTGGTCGTATTTTCTTGAATTCATTTTTGCTTCCTGTTTTTGTATCTGTTCTTCTGTATATAAAGTGCATTTATAATTCATCAACAAGATATTACAAATTTTGGGAGTGTATTCTCAAACTATAGGAATCCTGGTTGCACAGTTTTTAACCACTCGGCTGTTAACCTAAAGGTCAGCAGTTTGAACCCACTAGCTACTCCATGGGAGAGAAGACCTGGTGATCTGCTTCCAGAAAGATTACAGCCTTGGAAACTACATGGGGCGGTTGTACTGTGTCCTGTAGGGTCACAAAGACTTGGACTCAATGGCAATCGCTTTAGGTCTTATTTTGGGGGTGGGGGAGGTTTTTTCTCAAACTTAAAAAATTTTGATTGATGGAGTGTGTGATTTAAAAACATTTAAGAGTTAAGTTTTAGGGCAATGCAGCTTAATGGAAGTACAATGTGAGCCACAAATGTGAACTACATAAGTAGCTTTAAGTTTTCCAGTAGCCACAATAAATTAAAAATAAGTGAAACTAATTTTAGTAATATATTTTATTTAACCCAATATCTCAAAAATATTATCATTTCAACATATAATCAATAGAAAAATTATTATTATTTTGGTCTTTTTTCTAACTAAATCTTCAAAATCTGGGACACATTTACACTGACAACACATCACAAGTTAGACTAACCACAATTTGAGTGCTCATGGCCACCGTGTCAGACAAGGCAGCTCAAGGGTTTTAGAGGGCATCCTGACAACACTACTGCTTCTAACAACAGCTTCCAACAGCAACAGACCTCCTGGGATTAAGATAGAACTGTTCCAACTGCATTCATGTGACATGCTCAAGGCAGTAAGGGAAAGAGAACTCCAACTGAGTGCTTTTTGCACCTAAGAACTTTTACATCCATTTCATTTTCTAGAAACCCCTTTGAAGTGTTGTTGTTGTTGTTATATGCCATCAAGTCGCACCCGAATCATAGCGACCCCTCCTTGGATTTCCAAGGCAGTATCACTATGGAAGTAGATTGCCTCATCTTCCTTCCGAGGAGTGGCTGGTGGGTTTGAACCGCCAGCCTTCTGGTTAGCAGTCAAGTGCCTTAGTCACTATGCTACCAGAGCTCCCAATTAAACCATAAAGAGATGAAGAAATGAAGGTGCGGGTCCCAGCACCAGTTAGCATCCCAGTCTTCTGAAGCCCTGGACTGCAGATTCTTCCGAACAACACTCTATCGCCTCCTCTCAACGCTACTGAACTGCTTCTGCTCACTGTTGTGCAATGTGTCACCTTCTGAGGCCACCTGTTGAGACTGTCAGTGAGCAAACTCTATGTAGTCAGACCACAGGGCTGTGTCTTCACAATGCCCTCTCTCACCCTTGAAAGAATAGAAACAGATTCTACTGTAGACCACTGTGTTGCCCTTGTAGACTCTCCAACTGTGCACTACTGTCAGGTTTCCCAGCATAGTACTTTAGTGATAGAGACTCCCTTCTGTGAAGTCAATCTGTAGTAGATTAATTAAACACTTTATTGATTTTATATTCTCTGGGGTCCTTCTAAAAGCGCTGTGGTCTTGACATCACTTCTTTGAATTAGTAGAACATTTCCCCTTTGCAAATGTGACACTTAGAACTTTATTGCCATCCTCCCACCTGTCTCCATGGAGGCATTACTTCCCAGGTCACTTGGTATAAAATCTAACTTCTTGCCTCTCCCAAAAGACGGTCTTGGCAAGAAAGGAGGCAGGGAGTCCTGCTGGTTCTCAGGTCATGTTGATTTAACACTTCATGATTTATGCATCTTTGGTGTCTTGCTTGTAGATTTTCATTTTTACATCCTGCTAAATACCTTGCCAGGGGTGTTGTTCCTCTTAATTAGTTAATGTTTGTAAGGCACGTTGCAGAACAAAGTGCTGTGTCAGTGCTAAATGGGAACATTCGGGTATCCTCAAGCTGGCCTTTGTCTGCACAGAGGTTTTCAGGATAATACAGATTGTGGAAAATTTGCATTTGGAAAAAAGCTTAGGTGCATGCCCCTGAACTGTAGATTATTAACATGCATCTATTTAGGAATTAAGAGCAGCAATAAACACAGGACATTTACATTAGCATGTTTCTCTGACCCTGATGTAACAGTGCTTTCCCCACTTGTTCAAAGTGCTATGATCTGACAGAGAGTGAGAATGAACCTTCCCTGTGAATCGTGCTGCTTTTGTGGTAGACCTTGAACTTTCCTAATATATAGCAAGTAACAAGTGATTTTTTTTTTTTTTTTTTTTTTTTTTGTGCAGTGAGTGGGTGACTGAAACAATTTAGATGCATTTCCAATGTGTCTGAATAGGAAAAAAGATTCATTAAAAATTCACATTAAATTAAGTGTTGAGTAATGTTTTCACTGAGAAAAATTATAAATACCAGTTTCATTTGCTTTTGTTAACATACTCACTAAACCTGAGTTTATCAGATTTCTACGTGAAATCTATGTGAAGAATCATGTTAATTTGTTCTGGAATTTGATTTACATGGCCCATCTTTGCAAACATAACACACACAAAATTTTCTTGAAGAAGATTGAGTGGCTTTCCTGCTTTATTGTCATCTTATCCTCTGCTTTTGAAGCTAAATTGTTATTTTAAAATAAGAAAACTGCTTGAAACAGAGCACAGAAAGTTGCAGACTTCTATTTTACTTAACAGCAAGGGGTTATGGAAAAAAAAAGTGCCTTTTCTTGTCCCTTTCATTTTTTAAAAAATAAATAAAATATAAAAGTGCACCATAAAGCACACTTGATATTTGCTCTCAAATCCCAAAATGGCTATTGTCTGCAAGTCATTTACAGTAATGTTTATAAACGCTATTTTGGCTAATCCAGATTTCATTCTAAGACTGCAGCAAATTATCCTTCATCTTTTCATTGCTTTTCAATGTAAGAGGATCCTAGGTTTATTTTTAATAATTAAAATTCCTAAATGCTCCAATAGGATCTTCAGTCAATGTAAATTTACATAATTCATCTTCTTCCACTCAACTTGTTTTTCTATAATTAGTGCAGCTGTCACCAGGGAGCCACATTCTTGTGGGCAGGTAGCTATGGGTACAGCAGGCAGGCTTCAGTCAAACATTGCCTTTTAAACCATCCATCAGTGTTTTTTTTTTTCCCCTCTCATTTCGAAGCAGTCAGGTTTTATAGAGAAGAATTTGTTTCCTACCTAACAGATCTCTTTCAAATCTTGGCCATTTTTCCTTCACTTGCAGTTTTCCCTCCAGGCCCACTTAGCCAAAAGATATAAATGAAGCCCTAAAGAATTCAGCTCTTGGTCAGGCCAACTTTTAGACCACATGCATTATACTTCTCTTTACAGCTTCCATATTTTTTTCTCAAGATATATTCTCATTTCAGATGCAGTTATTATAACTCTGTTAAAAACATGCAAAGCCATATTATAGTCATAATGACAAAGTAAGCTTCAGAATAGTATAGTTGATAGCTTTCCCTTTTTCATTTGTGTGTAGTCTTTTTTCTTTCTTTCTTTTTTTTTTTTTTTGAGGAATTGACTGTCTTTATTGGGCTCAGACCACGAGTGCATGGGTTTTGAGGACCTCTGTGTATTTGTTGATCTTCTCCAAGTTCTTCTCAGCCTATTTCTGCAGCTTCATGAGCTGCTGCTTCTTCCTGTAGTAGATCTTGGCCTTCTCCTTCCTCTTCTCCTCCAGGGTGGTGGTCACCCCACCTTGTGTGCTAGTTGGCTCAGGTAGGTAAATTCCATGTGGGCTTGAAGTGCACAAACTTGAGGAAACGCTATCTGCTTTTTCTTGTCTAAGGGCAGTGGGATCCCGTCAAACACTTTGAGGCTGTCCAGGGCAGCCTGGCCATGCTTGGGTCTGTGGGGCAGCTTGCCTGCACAGTCTGCCAAAAGATGCAACTGGGGGCTTGGAAGTGGTAGAGGCTGTGGGATGGGTTGGTGTTCGTGTGCTTTCACAGGAAGGCCAAGTACAGCTTGTTTTTGAGGAATTTGCCAGAAATGTTTATGCCCTTGCAGCGCACGACCACCACCTGTTTGGCCCAGCAGCACCTGTTTGGACACAATGGCTGCCAGGAAGCCCAGGAGATTGCCTCTGCCATCAAGCACTGGG
The DNA here is from genome assembly GCF_000298275.1 of Orycteropus afer afer. Taxonomy (NCBI): domain Eukaryota; kingdom Metazoa; phylum Chordata; class Mammalia; order Tubulidentata; family Orycteropodidae; genus Orycteropus; species Orycteropus afer. The sequence continues at coordinate 2,625,075 of NW_006921755.1, forward strand.
ACCTGACCCTCAACCATCTTCAACAACCACCTGGTAAAAAAGCTATATGTAGTTTTTAAATCACATTTTTCTTTAGTTTTTGGTATAGCCTTGCTCAGTAGCACTATCTATTTAGTATTTTCTATTATCTATCTATTATCTTTGTTTTATCTGGGGTATATGTATTAAGAGCTGAGTAGGCAATGTTCTATATCATCTAAATCTACAAGAAGGGAAAAGCAATATACCGAAAGCATGTGACTAGCACAGTATCACTAAGGAAAAGGAAGACACGGAGAGGTGCACAGGAGGTACAGATAATAAAGGGAAATACTATTGCATACACAATACTCTGGTAACAGCAAACACTGATCTATAGGTGGATACATAGGTAGACATGAAGAAGACCAGTATGGGTAGGCAAATGGGAATATACCCATGACCATACATAGGTTTGGCAGATGATATTCCTACATAAGGAGCTCTGGTAGTGTAGTGCCTAAGACACTTGCCTGCTAACCAGAAGGCTGGCAGTTCAAACCCACCAGCCACTCCTGGGAAGGAAGGTTGGGCAATCTACTTCCGTAGTGATACTGCCTTGGAAACCCAAGGAGGGGTTGCTATGAGTCAGATCTGACTCGACGGCACATAACAACACAACATTTCTACATATGTATTTGTATGTACTATAAAAATGTCCATATGCAGTTTAAGCCTAATAGAAGGCAAACGTAGAATAAATTCTTAGCCACCAACTAAGCACCTTGAGGGAGTAAGTCCCTGGGCCTCCAGCTGGGTATCATGGTTGCAGGGGATATCAAGCTCAATTGGCACAACACGGTATCAAAAACACTATTCTACTTCTTACTTTGGTGAGTAGCGACTGGGGTCTTAAAAGCTTGAGAGCAGCCATTGGCAACTATTGCTCTCCTTGTTTGGAGCAAAGAAGAGCGAAAAAAATCAAAGACACATGGAAACATTTAGTCTGAAGGACTAATGGACCATGAGAAACTCAGCCTTTACGACCCTGAGGCCAGGGTCATAAACTAGACGGTGCCAGGCTACTAATGCCAAACATTTGGAAAGGGATCAAAATTGGAGATCCTGGACAGATTGGGAGAAAAATGTGGAATAAAACTGAAAGAAAAAAAAAAGACCAGGCTTACTGGTCTGATAGAGATTGGTGAAACCCCCAAGACTATAGCCGTGAATCACCCTTCGGTCCTGGAATTGAACTCACTCCCGTGGCTTAACTCTTAGCCAAACAATAAACCAAAACCAAAACCAAACTTATTGCTGTCAAGTCAGATTCAACTCATAGCGACCCCTCCTTGAGTTTCTGAGGCAGTATCACTATGGAAGTAGACATGCCTAAAAGATGAGCAAGGAGATGTACTCCATAGAACAATCAACCCTGGGAGATCAGAAAGGCATCATTTGCACGGGGAGAAAGGTAGGGAGGCAGGAATGCACAGGCAAGAAGGACATGGGGAAAAGGTAACCACAGGAAGGAAGTGAGAGAAGAGCTATTACACTGGAAACAACCAATCAATTGCTGTTGAGTTGATTTCAACACATGCTGACCCCATGTGTGTCAGTGTAGTACTGTGCTCCATAGTGTTTTCGATGGTCGATTCATTTTCCAAAGTAGATTGCCAGGCCTTTTTTTCTAAGTAACTCTGAGCAGACTTGAACCTCCAACCTTTTGGTTAGTAGCCAAGAGCATTAACTGTTTGTACCACCCGGGCACTCTCTTAGTCTGGAAGCTCTGCTGAAACCTGTCCACCATGAATGAACCTTCTGGTATTTGAAATCCTGCTGGCATAGCTTCCAGCATCACAGCAGCATACAAGCCACCATAGTATGAGAAACTGACAGACAGTTGGGGGGTGGGAGCAGGTGATTAGTTGGGTTTATTGGTGAGGCAGAAAGCTGAATATCTTTGAATGTGAAGGGAACAACCTCAAGAAGTCCAAACCAACAGTTAGCCAGGAGGGAGATAAGATAGAAGAAAGAGAAATGGAAGAGGAAGCCAAAGCACCAGAGTCAAGGAAAGGCACACAGGACAGTGGATGGAAGAAGAGCATCATCTGGACAAGCGCTTGCAGCCCTGGGTGCTGTGTCCACATGAAGAGGAACTGGAGAGTACTCACAGACACAGGAGCCAAAAGCCAAAGAGTCCAGCCAGCCCCTGACTACAGGCCAGGAAACTTGGCTGGTGGATCCTGGGAAAGACCATGGGGGCAGGGCCAAGCTGACCCGGGGCCAGGGCACAGGAGGCGAGCAAAGGAGGGCGCTGGAAGTCTAGCTGAGCCAGGAATTCAAAAGAGAAGTCAAAGTGGAAGGGAGCAACCAAGACAGTGTTGTGCTGGTGACCCTCTGAGGGCCAATTCAGGGCTTTCCACCTGATTTGAAAGGAACTCTGTTCCATCATGGTGGAGATAACTGGCAGGCCACCAAAAAATCCATTTGTTGTTGTTTCCTAGATACACAGTGAGCTGACATTCTCAGCTTCCCTCAGATTAGGAAAGGCTGTGGGACTGAGTTCTAGCCAAAGCAGCATGAGCGTGAGCGATGCAGTGACTTTAAGTCTGGGTCATAAAGCCTCTCATGAACACACACCCTCACCAGCCTTTGACCTTTCTAGCTGATTAGAAGCCATGAGTTGAAGATGGCAGAGCTACTACCATCAACCTGGTCCCTGAATGTTGATGGGAAACAGAGCTTTGTCTCCCAGCTCCTGACTCAGCACATGTGTTCTAGACTGTTAGGAGAGGAAGAAATAAACTTCCATTACTAAATAAGTCTATTTCTTAGAGTAATGCATCCTATCCTAAGTAACACTCACTGTGGCCATAGGTTCACCAAGACCCCAAGAGGGTTATCATAGAGAAAATGCCCCAAGGCATCACCTTTATGCGGGTAGGTGTATGAGCACCCATGGAGACATGTAGAGACTGTTTCAACAATAACAATAGGTCCACTAGTTTGCTTGTTTGTCCTTTGTTTGGAACACAGAGATATTTCCCCATATGACAGTGTTAGAAATGGCAGTTTGTTCCTCACAACAGAAATGTATTTACTCTGTAATACCAAAAGCAGGAATTCAATATGGACCACCATCATTTATGGCATCTCTTTGAGAGAAGAAGATAGGAAATTAGGAAAGGTACTTTGGACAAGTCTTCGTTAAGATTAATAGAAGAGCCCTTTGTAATGTTACTGGAGATTTAGAAGGAGATAGATGCTCTTTCAAGGCCCAAAGGCCCAAAGGCCGAGAGAACCCATGGTCATGCTGCCAGGGAGAATATGGATCTTAAATGTAGACCTAGAGATGGCTAGATAGGATATTAATCCTCATAATGCAAGATGTCTGATATTTCTTAGAAACATAGGAATGATCAAGTTAGGAAAAAAAAAAAAAAAAAAACCAAGCAAAAATAAAAGCAAGGTGATCCCATTCTTTTCCTGACCTAGTACAATACTAGAATGCCCATATAACCTTTATCCTCTCTAGCAGCCGAGGTGCAGTCTGGGGTAAGAACAGCTGTTAACACCAGTGGCCTCTGAGTTGATTCCAGTTCCTGGCAATCCCATGTGTGTCACAGAAGGACTGTGCTCCACAGGGTTTTCAGTGGCTGCTTTTTCAGAAGTAGATCCCCAGGCCTTTCTTCTTAGGTGCCTCTTGGGGGACTCCAACTTCTAACTTTTGGGATGGCAGCTGAGCATGGCATCCATTGCAGTACTCAGGGACTCCAGAAAGCTGTTACTCATGTGTAAAGAAGGTGGGCAAGAGAGCTGGAAAGAGGGTTTTAAGTGGTCAAAGCACTAAGAGGGAGGGAGATTTTGAGTGAGATATTCTCTATTATCTTAGAGGACACCAGAGATCTAGATGTGAGAGAGACCTGGCAGTTGTATAAACTTCCTGAGACAAAGATTTTTAAACAATAGGTACGATACCTCTCTTTTCATCCCCACCACTCAAACCCTATGAAATCTTATCACAGGGGGCCTGGGATGCAGAATTAATTGAATATTCTCCTGGATCCTGCGAATATTGGTTTGAAAGAGCTTTGGGGATAGACCACTTCCCACCCTTGGCCCACAATGAGCACCTGACACCTCCAGGGAGCTCAGTAAGGAGACAAAGGGTACAACCCTAAGGAATCATTGTGCTGGCTAAAAACATCTTTTCTGGGTCATCGTTTTTTCTCCCCTGGGGAAAAAAAAATGAAGTTTTCCCCCCTGTGGGCCAAAGAGAAGGAGCAGGTCTTGCTTCCCCTCCAGAAGCCAACTTGATAACATCAATGTCTCCTCCTGGATGGCAGGGAGTGGAGGAGATAGGAGGTAGGGGAGCTAAGGTTTAAATTCCCAGAAAGTTTTTCCCAGATTTTCCACCCACATCAAGTAAGCTTGACTCCAGGTGGCTTTTGACTATTTCTGAGAACCAAATCTACCTTTAAATTATGAAAATCAGCTGCCACTGAGGATTCTCAATAGGATTTACCTTAATCAAGTGACAGAGGCAATCCAGCCACTGGAATCTCCTCTCCTAAATTCTTCTTGAGAAAATAACAAAACACAAAACTAACAATCAACTAAAATTTGTTATCCTCTACAGTGTAGTTCAGGAGTCCATTTTCACATGATTTCCATGCATTTCCTGAGTAATTGGGGGCCTTCTCAAAAAGCTTCCATTTACATCAGTCCTGGGGAATCCCACAAAACCCCAGAGTGATTCACCTTCCCGACTGCAGCAGAACATTTCTCTCTCCTAAGTCAGCATTTACTATAAAATATGCAGGTGAGGGCCTTCCCCTAGTGCGTTTTCCAAACTTTACCAAAGTAGAAAAAATCACCTGAGTCTATTAAAAGTACTGTTTACTTAGCCTCAGCCCAAACTGGAGCAGTGAAAATTTCCCTGCCAACCTCTACTCATGGCAGAGCCATGAGCCAGTGAGATCACTCTCTGTCCAATACACAGAGTTAATGTTTGTTCATTCACTCATTTATTCATCCATTTAGTAAATGTTTCTGGAGTGTCTACTATGTACCAAGCAAGCATTGCTTTAGGTACTAGGACTGCAATAGTAAATAAAATCGACATGGCCCTTGTCCTTGTGGAGCAAGCATACAGATTGGTGAAGGTGACAAGACAGTAATCAAATAAACGAGCAAATATATAATTAACACATTGTGAGAGGTGCTATGAAGAAAATGAAGAAGGTGAAATGATAGAAAAGAATGGAGGGACCCACTGGACATGGTGGCCTTGGATAGACTTCTCCTTGGAAGTGACATATACCTGAAGGACATGAGGTGCCCACTCTGAGAAATGGGGAGGTGAGGAGGAGAGTAATCCAGGCACAGGAACGGCATGTGTTAAGGTCCTTAGGTGGGAACAAATGGCAGAGAAAAGACTGTTAAGAAAGAAGGGACAGCGTTTGCCTTGAGCATTGTGGTCTTATAAAGAAGTGTCTGTGTGACTTCCAGTTGACAACAAACAGCTCATCTCAAGCACAGATGAGAACTTTAAGGAGCAGAGAGCCGCAATTAGTGCTGATGAAACAATAAAGTAGAGGTGGTAAGAATGGGGTGACACAACGTGAAGTATGTAACCAATGTCATCGAATTTGTGAATGGATGCATGTTTGACTGTGTATATTGCCACCAAAAACAAATTTTAAAATAAGTATTTCTTCAAAAAGAAGGAAAAAAGGACAAAATTTGGATGTTGAATGCCTGGTCCATTTAGACATTAAAGCTACCAAGGATGGTAGGCCTTGGGGTAGACAAACCAGTGAGCCAGGTGCCAAATCTTCTTGAAATGAAACAGAATAACTAGGAGTGTGGCATATTGCTGAAGGGCAGATCAACATAGCATGAGCCCCAAAGAAAAGTTTTTATACACAGGAGGGGGAGTAATAGGATGAAAGTGCCATTGGAACCAGGGGAATGCTGAAACCTGGGAAACGTCAGAATGAGCAGCCTCCAGTTGAGGGGGTGGCAGGAAAAGCAATGTCTGCAGGGGACAGTCACAGGGAAGGAAAGCAGATGCTCCTTTACTGAGGAATGAGGGTCCCAGTGAGCACAGGAAAAATGTTAGGACAGAAGGAAAGCGTGAAAGGTTGAGTTTGGGAAGGGCAAGAGCAGGGCAGAACAGGAGTGAGAGGGGAAGCTAGCTTACTGGAAGCATACCTGGAACCGTCACTTCAGATAACTCGCCTGTGGGTGTAACCAACCTCAAGATGACTGAAAGAACTAACCCCACCTGGGGAACAGGGGTACGTGTTTTTTGTGGGGAGGAGGACTGGTTTTCTAGAAATCAGCAACATCCCCGACTTCCTCACCTGAGGGAGTCACAGGTGAGAAGGCCAGCAACACGATTATTGATCAGCAGGCTCTCACCGTGTTTTGCACATAGGAATGGTTGCCACTGGGCTTCCACAGTTTTGGTTACTTAAAATAGAGGGGTCCTGGGCTGCGCAATAATGAATATTTACTAAGTAAGTATATGAAGGGGTGGGGCGCTCCAGCTGTTGAACAGGGTGCAAATGTAGCAGGGTTTAGAATGCTCAGTGGGAAAGGCAGACAGTGGTATTTCCAAAGTCGTCAAGGGGCAGTGTGAAGCGAAGTGGGTGCAGTTGGGAGGCAGCTGTGGGTCTGTCATAATGCGAAAAGGCTGTCAGGTAAGCCAACAGAAGTAGCTGCAGAGAAGGAACTAAGGGCTTGGACAGACCCACAGAGATAGCGTTCGAGGAGTAAGCAAGATGGAGTTTTTCCAAAAAAGTGCATCATTTGTGTGTGTGAGAGCGAGAGTTCTCAAAGGAGACTGAAATGTTAGGGCAAATTTGAAAAACCTCTTTTTTTTTTTACAGCAGGATCTTGAATGAGAATAGTTATCATTGTATATATTAATACAAGGTAGTGATTCTTAAAATTTAACTTGAGACTAGTTTGAGGTGCTACCAGACCCCAGTCACAAAGATTCCAGTTCAGTAGGACTGGGGAGGGATTCAGAAGCCTACATTTTAAATTCTGACATACATGCCTTTGGATGTACTTGGAGATACACCGTGATAGGAGCATTAGGATTAAATGAAACAAGGTGTGCAAAATGCTTAGCACATGCCTGGCACATGTCAGTTACTGTAATCCATAGATAATATTTCTATTTGGATGGACATGCATTGAGAAGCAGCTTTCTTTGGGAAGCTTAAATTCCATTGGCTTCACTGAAAATCAAACAAGTGAAAACATGAGGGCTCATTACAAATATAAGGTACAAGGTTTCCCTATTTCATAATACAAAAACACTCTAATACTTTCAACGATACTTTGTAAGTGGGCACATTTTATACTTCCTAGCTACTTACTACCAAGTTACAATGTGCGGATTATAAAGTGGTGTCAACAACACAACAAATCTAAAAAAGTTGTTGATGAAAAAACCTGTGAAGGAGAAAGTGTGAGATTGTTTAATGCAATTTACGGCACATTGTACGATCAGTTATTTTGGGCAATGAAGTAAATGACTGCCGGGGAATTGAGGCATGGGGGCATGAAATTTTCAGCAAGATTAGCAGGAAAATGCCTTTCCTTGACATATTGATGATTTCATCTATTTCCCTCCCGTACAAAAGTGTTTATTAGTTTTTGAGAAATAGCAATCTAGTCAAGAAACTTCTGAGATCATGTTTTTAATGGACAGTCTGTCTGCAAACATGCATGTATTAAATCTGTGAATGACACCATTTTTTTAATTTTTGAGGTAAACTTCCCATACCAGAAAGTTAATCACTTTAAGATGAACACTCCAGTGCCGTTCGGTCCATTCACAGTGTTGTGCAACCACCACCTCTGTCTAGTTCCAAAACATTTTCATCGCCTCAAAATAAAACTCCATGCCCATTAAGCAGTTACTTCTGAATAACACTATTTCACCATGATACGAAATTTGATACAGAAAGTCCCACAACTAAAGAATGTGGACAATTCCTTGGATTTTAATTGGATTCCTGTGTAAGAGATTTAAACGATCATAATCGATGCTGCTTTTATTTTTAACTAGTGGTGTTCTTCCTTGGTGTAGAAGTGCCGTGAGAACATGAAACAACCTGGGTCACGAACATGGTTATGACTAGACTTTTACTTGATGTATCCCCAGTGCTCTGTGGGGGCACACAGTCGGACCTCATTTGTGTTGAATGAATATGGAAGTTCTAACTTCAATAATGGTTAAAGAAGGCAAAGTAATTCTATGCGAACTTGCCAGACTTCCAGATAACATATCTGAGATTTCCTTCAGAAGAGCAGTTGAAATGGAGTACTGAGTTTTAATAATTTTATAAAATCAAAATACACATGGTCAGGGCTGATAAAAACCATGGAACCTCTTGGTAATGGGTCTGTAATGAATATATTGCTATGTCTAGAGGTCTAAGCTCCTGGTTAACTCTGACCTTTATTACAGTAAGAGACTGGCCCCTGGTGGTGGTGAAGCAGACAGACCCACAATTCGGAGAGAACTGGACATGACACACGGCTCTCTTCCCCACCCTTCTCACCCTGTATCTCCGTATGTTTCAGACCTCATTACTGGGTAAGAACGTTGATTTTTTTCATTTTAATCACAGGAAAATATTTCCTATTTAGAGGGATAACATACACACAGACTTTTTTTATTAAAACTCAAGCCAAATTTTCTGGAATGCATTTATTCCTTCTATCATAAAAAGATTCTTTTAAGATGGAACTTCCAAATCCTGCAGAATTAGCATGATGTTAGATGCATGGTGAAGCCTCCAATATATAAATTAAATTTGAAACTTAAAGAATAATTTAGCAAAGTGTCAAGCCTTTGGCACATTAATTCTGATTGCCTCATTAGAAAATTTCATACTGGGTAAACCTGAATAAAACCAAACCGAAACCAGCTGCCAGCATCAAGTCCAGCTTCTGGAGCCTCCGTGTATACTGTGCCCCCAGGGTTTTCAACGGCTGGGATCTTTCAGACTGGACTGCCACGCCTTTCTTTCAAGGCACCTAGGGGTGGCTTTGAACCACCACATTTTTGGTTAGTAGTTGAGTACTGAACCTGTTTGTGCCACCCAGGCACTCCTTGTTGTTGCTATTGTTATGTGCTGTCAAGTCGCCCCGACTCATAGCGACCCCTCCTTGGGTTGCCCAGGCGGTATCACTGCCCAACCTTCCTTCCGAGGAGTGGCTCCTTAAACCTGAATAAAATGGTTTACAAATGCACATTCTTGCATGATCTTTATATTTAAATAGTAGTAATTCCAAAGCTGAGTACTTAGAAAAATCTTCTTAAAAATAGTTTCTGTAAAAATGGCCATAAAATGTGAGTTAGAATTAGGATCATGGGCTTAACTACCTTGACATGATTTTATTCCTAAATATGTTATGAATAATGTAAAAAGTCACCAAGGGTAAACACCCATATACCCACATTACAGGTAACTTTCTGTTGCAGGAGTTTAAAGTCAGGTTAAGTGGCAGTACTTCTAGAGACCCGGTACTTCTCATTTTTGGAAAAACAAAGAATCTAATATTTTAAGGGCTTTTTTATATAGCCTTTCAATGGGCTCTTTCTTACACAATTAGCACTTGCTTCTGACTAGCTAACCTGATAATAAAAACTTGAGCTAATGTTCACTCAAGTTGTGAATCTATCTGGCATGGGCTTAAACATTCATATGTCCTGTAAAAGATCATACAAAAGAGCCATTTAATTCTTACATACTTGAAATTTCAGTTTTTTACAAAACCATTAAAATTTTGGAATAAAAATACAATGCTAATGCCAGTAAGGCACAAGTAGCTACATGAAGGTCAGTCGCACCGTTACATTTCACATCTACAACTTGAAATCCGAGCTGAACAAATTTTAATGATAAATTTCAGAGATGGACTGTGTAAGATCTAAGCAGAAGCGTCTGACACTTTTCTCTTGCTTTCCCATGTAAAACTCAATTATTTCTCAGCACAAAAGCCAAAAAAAATCTTCTTCGTAATGTGTATGTGTGTGTGTATATATGTATTAGGCTGCTAAAACTTGAAGTTGGACCCACCAGCCCCTCCAGGGAATAACTATGTTGCAGTTCACTTCTGTAAAGATTTACAGCTTTGGAAACCCTATGGGGCAGTTCTACTCTGTCCTATAGGGTCGCTATGCATCAGAACTGACTCACCAGCAATGGATTTATTTTACATATACATATATGGGAGCTCTGGTGGCATAGTGCCTAAGGCATTTGACTGCTAACCAGAAGGCTGGCCTTCAAACCCACCAGCAACTCCTTGGAAAGAAGATTGGGCAATCTACTTCCATAGGGATACTGCCTCAGAAACCCAAGGAGGGTCAACTCAACGGCAATGAGTTTGGTTTTTTTGGTTTTATACATATATAACCAAAAACTCACTGACATCGAGTTGATTCTGACTCACAGTGACCCCCAATGGGTTTCCAAGGCTGTACATCTTTGCAGATGCAACTGTCTCAACTTTTCTCCATGGAGCAGCTGGTAGGTTCAAACACTGAATTTCTGGTTAGTAGCCTAATGCCTTAACCACTACAGCACTACCAAAAACCAAATTCGCTGCCATGGAGTAGATTCCAATTCACAGCAACCCTCATTGTGTTTTGGAGGCAGTAAATCTTTATGGAAGTAGATTGCCCCCTCTTCCTTCCATGGAGCAGCTGATGGTTTCTACCATCAACCTTCTGGTTAGCAGTCAAACGCTTTAGGCACTGTGCCACCAGAGCTCCTTAAAAAAAAAAGAAAAAAATACTCACTGCCATCAAGTCAATCCTGACTCATAGCGACCCCCGTTTGGGTTTCTGAGCAGTTAAACCTTTATGGACGTAGCCTGTCCCATCTTCCTTCCAAGGAGTGCCTGGTGGGTTTGAACCTCCAACCTTCTGGTTAGCAGTCAAATGCCCTAGGCACTACACCACTAGAACTCCCTATGTATGTACGGGCATCTAATATTTCATAGTGTATATGTGAATTCAGAAAGCTTTCATATTCTACCACAATTGTAAAATAATAATAATAATATACAAGTTCCATTAATGACCACACAGCATTTATTTGGCATTATCACTAGACTGTTGTGAAGATAAGTATCATTTTCAGTATGTCTATTCTTTATCTTGAATGTCAAGGGAAGAGTCTTTTTATTTGATCTAGCACTTTGCAGAGTAAAATAGTGAGGCAGATATTTAAGCAAGGATTTCATGATAGTGAGATAAAGATTGTCTGTAAAGATTGAGGATGTTGGAAATATCTGTAAAACAGAAATTTACCCCAACTCCAGTAAAGTCAGAAACAATTAACTACGGATACAAACCTACACAGACCATCAAGGTTTTGAGTGATTCCTTAAGTCCAGAGCAGAAGAAGGTAAACCTATGAAAGAGGACCATCAAATATACCTTATGGCTCACTGCTAGGTGTTGTCCAGAATCCAAACTGTTGAATTTCATAGTTGCCCCAGTGACTAACTGCCTTAATGCAAACTGTCCCTAAAGCTTCAAGCTCCTCTTTGGGCTTTGTTTTGGGACTTTACTAAAGAAAACAACCACAATTTATGATTTGGTACAAGAAGCCTGGACAGCATTTCATTAATGCTGGAGTTGAGATTAGGAGAAAATAATACAGAAAATGCAGATCAGTTTTCAGGTGGTTTAATGTGCAGGCCATTTCTCTCTGAAAGGTCAATTAAGAAAAAGTAAAGGTACTTTAGATTTCCTCTCCTTGTGAAGGGAAGAAAATAATGAGTTATGGGAAAGGTGGCTGGTAAGCACAGCACACTAAGCTTAGAACTGCTTATGTACACAAGCTATAGCTGAAAGCCTGCTGAACTCTAGAGTACAACAGATAGCTGTACAATCTAACTGAAAATAGAGCTTGTTTAAATTGTTCTGAAGTTGTTTAAATTTGCCTCAGTTTTAAAACCAGTGAATATTCTATGTGTGTGGCTGCTTTCTTACATTTGCTTCCCACTAGAAAAGATGCATGGGAAGGTGAGATTAAAATTACACTGGAGAATATTTTAATTTATGAGTGAATGTCTACAATATAGTATCAACACTACCAGAAGTACAAAATTCCAAACTCTAAAATTTTCACTTTTCTTCTTAAACAAATTTTGATGTAACTTTGTTCTTATACAAACTTTTGATACACTAAATATTAAGTGGAAGCAAGACTGGACAATCTACTTCTGTGAAGATTTACTGCCTCAGAAACTCAATGGGGGTTGGTATGAGTCACAATCAACTTGATGGCAGTGGGTTTGGTTTTTTGGTTTTGAAGTAATATTAAAAATGCTCCACTCTAGATGGACAGTAAACATTTTATTTAAAGAATTTAAAGTAAAAAAAAAAAAAAAAGTAAATACAGATTACATTATAATGACCAGGGCAGTATTCTACATGACAAAATAAAAACAAAAAATAAAAAAATGCAAACGTACCAGTTCTAAACAAGCATAATACCTGATACCTAATCCAGGCTGCATACACATAACATCATCTGACCACAAATATCATGCATATGCAAAATACATTTTTTTCTTAGAATACTGAAATCCTAACCATTCTGACTAACATTGTCTTACTCCCCTGCTGAGTATTTTGAGAAAACTTCTATATCATATACAAAGAAATGGAATGGCACTTAAAGACTGCAAAAACAAAATACAATTAAAAACATATTTGTAATGTAATTCTTTATAAAATATACACATTAAATCTTATTAGTTAAAAAAAGATTTTAAAACAAAAAAGCAATGTGAATGGTTAAAATCTTATCATAGAAAAATGATCATCATTTGTAACATGAGAACATCAGTAGAAAACTGATTTTTTTTTTCAATTTGAGAAGAAAACCAACTTGAAGAAGTCATTCATTCAAAGTCTGTTTAAGAAGTAACTCAACTTATTCCTCCTCAAAATATTTTATCATGAATATTCTTTATAATATTTAACCACAGAACAAAGAAAAAATAACTCTACAGAAGTGTTTCTTAAAATGAGGTCTAAAGGCGCATTGGCATTCTAAAGTGGGTCCAGTGTGCACTTTCAACAAACTGCCTAGGTGATTTATTCCACATTCCACAATCTGTGAAGTAATGCCCTAGGAGAAACAACATCACTTAAAAGCACGATCATAAACATATTTCTGACGTAAGATGTTAAAATTCTCTGTAAGTTTATGATTTGATGTCAGTACTGCTTTCAGTTGTAAAACAAATTTCAGGTATTAAAAGAAACGTGTATATACCTTTCAAAGGAACATGTGCTTATAGATAAACATTTTCCTTTAGGTTTTCATTGCTTTCAGATCTAGTTATTTGAAGAAAAGAGAATACATGGCCTGAAACTTTGAAAAACTTAACATTTCTAACAAAATGTAGCTTCAAAACAAGAAAAAGGATAATGTGAAAATGCCCATAATTTTTAAATCATTCTGAATTTAAGACTAGATAGACTTCCCTAAAATTTAATTTCAATAAGATTGAACAACTGTACTTTAGTCACATTTATTATTTTTCTTAAATGTTGATGAAACACAAATAGGGCCCCAAAGTATGGATGATGTGTTGTTTTTGCGTGTAGTTAAGATACTCAGAACATAAACACTTTTCCTGTATATGAGGAAAAAATATCGGTTCTGCCTCCACTGAATATATATGCTTGTACAGATTGGTAACAAGAGAGTGGCTCCTCATTATGTAAATCATGTTACATAAAACAACTGTGGAATTTCCTCTCCAATAGGAAATAAAGAGCACCATGATACTTTTATGTATCTATTTTAAATTTCTATTTTTCCTTTCCATATACTGATAAATTTTCATTCAACTGCATCCTGAGTCCTCTGAGCCACATTTATTACCTTTCCAAGTTAAGTTCTGGTTAAAGGAACAAGCTCACAAGCTACTCCCTTAATAAACTAATAAACCACTTGTGCAAGCTTCTTAAAAATAGCTAATGACTTAGAATTTGAATCTTAAGAAAATGTGTTTATTTTTTCACTCAAAGACAATCTGTGTTCTCCAATTCCATGCAAGTAACATCTTTTAATATCAATTTAATAATTGTTATCCTAAAAACAATAACTTAATTATCCTGGGCAGTGATAAAATTTCCAGCTGAATTTTTAAATATAAAGAACTTGAGAACTAATGGATAACATAAAAAGGCATTTTTGAATTAATATTTTATTCCAAAATTAAATACTTAATGACTTACTGTAAGAGGCTTATGATGCAATCCCACCACAGGCCTCAATGCAACATATACTTCTTTTAAAGCAGTGGCAAGTATTTCCTTTAAACAAAACAGGTAAGTTCATAATTCTTAAGTAGGTCACTGAAGAAGCAGTACAACTAAATTTTAACATGACAGATTGTCTGGGAACTAGCTTTTTTTCCCTCTCATAGTTAAACTCAGATGTAATAACTGACTCATAGTCAACAATAGAAGATACTGAGTGCTTTTACATAGGTGGCAAAGGTAAACTTGTTAGTTTTTAAATCTAGACCACTGTCCCCAGGCTGGTAGCATGTTTACCCATGCATTAAATGGCAACACAAGCAAAATGCATAGTTGGCAAATGAGGATCAGACACATTCTTCTGCAGACATCAAAAGAGGATTGATATACTCGAAACCTTCAAATTCAGACTGGTCAATCTTCCTCACAATGTCACTGTGGAAAGAAAATTAAATTTATTTTCATACTCAAGTTTCTTCAACCTTTTGTATAAATGATAAACTAAGAGTAAACAACAAAATATATAAAATTATGGGGGAAATACTGCAAGTTCTTAGGTCAATCCTAAAACATTACCTAAAAGAATCAAAAACAAAACATACTAAAAAATCAAAAAAGACCATCCCACAGTAAGCTGAGAACCAACAGGTAGTTTAAAGATTGGAAATAAAGGCACAGGTTGTCACAATCCAGTGAATCTTAACTTTTGACCTGAATAATATTCTTAATTTTAAGTGAGCATCCAGGTCTGAATTAGCATTCAATTTAGTAGTCATCTCAACAGCCAGATGGAAGATTGTGAAGAGAAGGCCCAGAAGTTAGCCAAAAGGAAAAGCCAATAGGAATAATTACACTAAGAGATGTGGAATAAGGAGAGAACACCACAGGGAGATATGGGTCACAAGCAGTGGAGAAATTGGGATTCTATTATACAGGGCTTCTAGTTTAATATAAAATTAGAGTAGTATTCAATATTTTAACATTTAAATTTATATGCTATACTGCATTCTGGCTGCACTTCTTTGAGGGCAGACGTGCAGCTGGAATGCTCCTTGGAAGCGAGAATGGCCAGACTTCATCTCACCTACTTTGGTCATGTTGTCAGAAATGACGATTCTCTAGAGAAGGATGTCATGCTTGGTAAAGTGGAGGATCAACGAAAGAGGGGAAAGCCCTCAACAAGATGGACTGACACAGTGGCTGCAAGGATGGGCTCATAGCAAGTATAGCAAGTATTGTGAGGCTGGCACAGGTCTGGGCAGTGTTACATTCTGTTGTACATAAGGTTGCTATGAGTCGGAGCCAACCTGACGGCACTTAACAACAATAACAACAGCCATACTGCAAAGCACAAAGTTACACAGGATGTAGTTCCTTCCTTCAAAAAGAGGAAAGGTAGAGCAAAGAAGAATGAAGAAAATCAAAGACTCATGGAAATAAATAGTCCAAGGGACTAGTGAACCATGTGAATGTCAGCCTATATGACTGTGAGACCACAAGAACTAGATGGTGCCCAGGTATCACTGTCAACCACTTGGAAAAGAATCAGTGTGGGAGATCCTGGATAGAGTAGGAGAACAAAGTGGAACAAAACTCAAAATCATGAAAAAGAGCAGGTTTAATGGTCTGAAAGAGCATGGTGAGGTCACCAAGACTATGGCCTCTAGTTACCCTTCAGTTCTGGACTGAAGTCACTCTGGGGGCTTCCAGCCAAACAACAGACAGGCATATAGGGTGAACATTTACATCAGGTAGATACACTCCTTAGAACAATCAATCATGGAAGAACAGAAGGTAAGTATTTGCACAGGGAGACAGCTCAGGGGGAAGGAATGCATAGAAAAGGAGGACTCAGGGAAGAGGTAACTGCAGGGATGAAGTGGGCAGAGAGCTGTTACACTGTGGGGAATTGCAGTCAATGTCATGAAACAAAATGTATATTAACTGCTATATGGAAAATGAATTTGCTCTCTAAACTTTCACCCAAATCTCTCTCTCTCTCTCACACACACACACACACACAAGAGAAAGGTAACTCATAAACTAGAAAGCTACAAGAGAAATCAGTACCTACTAATTTTTTTTTTTCTTGGTGGGCCAGGGCCACTAATGCGTTTTATTGAAATATAATTCATGCACAGTGAAATACACAAAACTAAAGTGACATGGGTCAATGCTTTTTTTTTTTTTTGCAGTGTTCCCTCTCCTCCCCTCCTACCCCTGGCAACCAACAAAGAAAGTTTCCCTCCATATATAAACCTTTCCTTGACCCTCGACAAGAACGAACCAATATTATATTTGTGCTTCTGTAATTGACTTATCTCACTTAGCATAATGTCCTCCAAGTTCATCCATATTATGCAGTGTTTTGCAGATTCCACTTTATTCCTTAGTGCTGCATAGCATTCCAGTATGTGTATGTACCATAGTTTGGTCATCTAGTCTTCCGCTGATGGGCACGTAGGTTGTTTCCATCTTTTTGCTATTGTAAACAGTGTTGTGATGAACATGAGCTTGCATGTATCTGTTCCTATCCTGGCTCTCACCTCTCTAGGATATATACCTAGTAATGGGATTGCTGGGTCAAATGGTATTTCCAATTCCAACTTTCTAAGGAATTGCCATATTGCTTTCCACAGTGGTTGTGTCACCTCATAGTCACACAAGCAGTGTATGAGAGTCCCAATCTCTCCACATCCCCACCAGCATTTGTTATTTTCTGTCTCATTGAACCTTGCCATCAGTGCTGGGGTGAGATGGTATATCACATTGTTGTTTTGATTTACATCTCTCTGATGGCCAATGATTGTGAGCATCTTTTCATGTATTAGCTGACCACCTGAATATCCTCCTTGGTGAAGTATCTATTCATGTCTTCTGCCCATTTTTCAATTGGATTAATTCCTTGGTGTTGACAAATTAGAGTTTTCCATCAATCTTACAGATAAGTCCCTTGCCAGATATGTAATTATCAACAAATATGAATTTGTTGCTTCGTCATGTGCTTTTTCATTGTGTCAATTTCTTTGGTCCATATAATTTTCTATGTGGGCTTGTTTTGTTTATGAATCATGTTATCACTTCCTACATTGCTATTGTTTTAGTATTTGCTGAATATTTATGCTGGTCCATCTTTTTTCTTTTGATGTGAAGTTTTATCATTTTTTTTGAGGTTACCCTGTGATTTATAGTTTTCTTCCCAAGTTTAGAACAGTCCATTCTACCTTGTAGTTGTCTTGACTTCTCTACCATCTAGAAGTTCTGTAACGACACAGATTTTTTTTCCCTCTTTTTGGTTTGCAGTTGTCCTCATTTGTCAGTTGGTGTCTCTGGTTCCCTGTTTACAATCTTGTAGGCTTATTTACTTTGGATACTTCCACAGCTGGGTTGGTTTCTGGGTTATATCATCATGTGTGTTAATGGTTAGTTGTTGTTGGCTGTTGTTGCTTCTCTGTCCAAAGGGCTGGCTTTAGCATCTCTTGTAAGATTGGTCTGGTTTTAACAAATTCCCTTAGTTTCTGCTTATCTGGAAATGTCCTAATTTCACCATATTCGAGGGACAATTTTGCTGGGTACATAATTCTTGGTTGCAAATTTTTTTCTTTCAGTGTTTTACATATATCATCCCACTGTCTTCTCACCTGCATGGTTTCTGTCAAGAAATCGGAGCTTAATCTTATTGGTTGCCCCTTGTAGGTAACTATTCATTTTTCCCTGTGTTGCTCTCATGATTCTTTGTTTTTGGTTTTGGTGAGTTTGATGATGATATGTCTTGGTGTTTTTCTTTTGGGGTCTATCCTGTTTGGGCTTCGCTGGACTTCCTGAATGGATATATTCTCATCTTTCATCATACCAGGAAAATTCTCTTCCAACAAATCTTGAACAATTTTCTCAGTGGTTTCATTTTTCTCTTCCTGTTCTGGAATTCCAATGACACGTAGGTTATTCCTTTTGATAGTCTCCCACATGAACCTTAGGCTTTCTTCATTTTGTTTTGATCTTTTTTCTGATTGATCCCTTTCCATAGAGTATTCAGATATTTGTCTTCAATCTCATTAATTCTGTCTTCCATTGCATCAATTCTACTTTTGCCCTTTCAATGTGTTATTTATTTTTGACAATTCTGACAATCTTCTGGATTTCTATCTGTAGATTTAGAATCATTTCTAATTTTTCATTGATTTTGTCATTTTGTTCTTGTATTTTCTTCCAAAATTCTTCTAGGGTTTTGTCTGCATTTTCCTTAGTCTGTCTCTCAATCCATTGAAGATACCTAAATATAATTCTTTTGAATTCCTTATGAGGGAGTTCCAATGCTGTGTCTTCCTCAGGGATGTGTTTTGGGTCTGTATCCTGGTCCCTTGTTTCTCCTGCTGTATCTTGCTTCTTTGTGTGGACTGTGATTCTCTGTTGTCTCCAAGGCATTATGACGTTTTTGTGTTTATATTTAATTGGTGGTCGTATGTTGGAGTGACTTGCTCACAATTTTCGTTTTGTTTTGTTTGCATGTCAACTATACAGGCAGGGTACTGTGCTGTGCGCCTCTATTCATTAGCTGACAGCACTTATATACTCACTACCTGTTTCTTTTCATTTGTCAGCCTCTTGTATGTCCTTGCCGATCCTGGCAAACAGAGCCTATTCTTAGGTCACTGGAATCCGAATGAGAATGCTGCCACTTTAAAATCCAAAATGGCTGCCACCTGTAAACACTGAAAATGGCTGCGCCCTTGGTCACTTTAAATATCCAAAATGGCTGCCACGTGTAAACAATTAAAATGGCTGCGCCCTCCGGACAGCAGAATGTCCACAGCTCAGGTTGTCTCCCTTGTTGCTATTTCCCTTGCTAGTCACAGGCCACCAGAGCAATTGTCACTGCAGCCCTTCGTGACCGGGACTGATCTTTTAGGTCAATTCTTAGGTCCCAACACCACTTGGAAATATTCAGGCTGTTGGTCTCATCAGAGTAGCTGACGGTCCACAGCTCCAACCATCTCTGTACTCATTGTTTTTGTTCAGGTTTTTCCAGTAGTTGGTGCCTAATCCACTTCTTTATAGTTCCTCTCAAAGCTCAGGATTCCAGGATTATCTTCTGTACCTCTGTCAATAGGTTTTTCTTTTCTTTGTTGAAGAGGGTCTGTGTCACTTATCTGCCTATTCCTCCATCTTACCGGAAGTCAGTACCTAATAATTTTTATAAAGGCCAAGTAAGTCCTGTTCTAACCACAGCTCTAAAGAAAGGAGTAACTTTTACTTTGAGAAGTCAAAGAAGACAGTGTTCATTCCATAAACAGTTACTGAATAGAATTATGAAATATTATGGAAGGTCTGGGGAAATGCAATGTCATGGATTCAATTGTATGTCCCCCAAAATATATGTTGACTTGGCTAGGCCATAATTCCCAGTATTGTGTGGCTGTCCTCCATTCTGTGGTCTGATGTAATGATTCTCCATTTTGTGATGTGCTAACCCTGATCTCTGTTAATGAGGCAGAATAAAGTTGTATTAGTGAGAATTAGATTATGTTTGTTATGTAAATGAGGCAGGATTAGGGTGGAATGTAACACCCTTACTCAGGTCACAGCCCTAATCTAAGGCGTGTTTCTCTGGGTGTGTGTGTGTGGCTTGCATCACTTTTTATCTTACAAGAGATAAAAGGAGAGGAAAGCAAGCAGAGAGGGAAGGACCTATTACCATCAAGAAAGAAGAGGCAGCAGCAGAGTGGGTCCTTTGGACTCAGGGGCCCTGTGCTGAGAACCTCCTAGACCCAGGGAAGACTGATGCCAAGACAGATGGAGATCTCAAGGAATGCCAGGATCACAAATGTTGAATGGGGACAAGGATCTTTCCCCAGAGCCAACAGAGAAAGCCTTGCCCTAAAATTGGTGCCCTGAATTCAGACATCCAGGTTCCTAATTGTGAGAGAATTAATTTGTTTGTTAAAGCCATCTACTTGTGGTACTTCTGTTATAGCAGCACTGGATAAATAAAGACATACAAGTGCTGTAATTTATTAGAGTTGGAGTATAAGAATAGAAGGCTGTTAAATGGTAAATGATGCTGGAAAGGTAAGTAATGGTTAGATTAAAGGAGCCAGTAATGTTTACACTACAGAATTTCAACCTGATTAGATTGCGTGGCTCTGAAAGACAGGGAAGATTTCAACAGGTAAAAACGATGGCAGAATATAGAGGAAACAGCATAAACCAAGGTTACAGCAAACTATCACAAAATGAGTAGTAACTGAGACTGATGAAAACACAATGCTTGTGTGTACAGTGAGAGATCTAGCTAGAAACTTAATGCTAGCCTACATGATAGATTTTAACTGATTGGTAAGGTAGGAATTACTGAAGGTTTCTGGTTTAGCGAGCTAAAGAATTCAAGCATTACCTGTAAGAGGCATACAGAACAGGCTTCAAAGTAAAGAGGAGTCAAAGAGACCAATTAGGAGGCTGGTGCAATATTCCAGATATGATTTGAAAGAGACTGGAACTGTAGTTATGGCAATGAGAATAGAAAGCAAGTATCTGATGCAAGTGTTGAAATAAAGAAAAAATAGGCAAGGACTTGACAACTGTAGGTAGGACAGTCTCATAAGGAAAAGGAAGTTATGAATGAACCTGAATGACAGGGATACATAGTGGTAGAATGAACAGAAATAGGTAAAGACAAGGAAATGACTGAAAACAATAGAAAAAGAGATCATAAAGGGTTACTACTTTGATTTTAGATGTACTATGTTTGAGGTGCTTGTGTGACAAACTGGAGGAGATGTTAAGCAAGCAGATGGATGTGCAGCTTAGGAGAGGAACCAGGGCTGGGGCTGCGTGCTTCAGAAACCATCTGTCATTAACATTCATAGCAACCTTGTGAGGTAGGGCATACAAGAGGAAACAGGCCCAGTGAAGTTAAGCAATTCACACCAGGGATTACCAAATTGAGGAGAGGTAGAGTTGAGATTCAAAGTCCTATATTTTGATTAAATCCAGAATTCTTTCTAAAGACAATAAGGCCTGGTGGTACAGTGGTTAAAGCACTCAGCTGCAAACCAAAAAAGGTTGGTGGTTTGAATCCATCAGCAACTCCATGGGAGAAAGAGTGGCAGTTTGCTTTCATAAAGATTATAGCCTTGGAAACCCCATGAGGCAGTTCTGCTCTGTCCTATAGGATCACTATGAGTTGGATCAAATAGATGGCAGTGGGTGTGGTTTGGTTTCTAATATACTATGTAGTCAAACAGAGATTTGGTACATCTCTTCTCTCTTCTACTAGACATGCTTTTTGGGAAATTTGTGAGATTTGAATATTCAATACATAGCATAGTGCCTTTTGGTCATTAACTGTTTGCGGATTTTGCTAAGAGTCATGTAAATAGCTGGTATCTATGCCAGATATCAGTTGGCTTAAATCTCCAAGTAACAAATGCGCATTGCAAAGAGAAAGCTGTCATGAATAGAACCATGGAGCATCCTGGTCTCAGGAGCATGGGGGAGAAAAAGATGACAGTGGTTACAGAGATGTGCACACACTCTCATTCTCTACCCCACCCACCAGGAGACAAGTGGTGAGTGCCTAAGTGCTAACAACTAGTGAATAGAAGAGCACAGTATCCTGCTCACACAGATATACCTATGAAAAGAAAATCTTGCATGAATCACACTAGCATACAATCACAAGTTAAATATAAATACAAATACAATGTCTCAGAACAGACTATCACAGTCCACACAAAAAAGCAAGATAAAACAATAGAAATAAGGGACCAGTATACAAACCCAGAAAACATCCCCAAGGAAGAAGCGGCATTGGTACTCCCTGATAAGGAATGCAAGAGAATTATATTTGGGTACCTTGAATGGATTGAGAGACAGATCAAGGAAAACACTGACAACATCAAGGAAAGCACTAAAAAAACTCTAGAACAATTTAAGAAAACAATATAAGAACAAATTGACAAAATAAACAAAAAATTAGAAATGATACAAAAACAATGAACAGAAATCCAGAAGATTAATACTAAGATTTCAGAAATAGATAACACATAGAATGAAAAAAGGAGTAGCATTCAATCAATGGAAGACAGAATTAATGAGACTGAAAACAAATACCTCAATACTACTTTATTAACGGATCAGTCAGACAAAAATCAAAACATAATAAAGGCTAAAATTTATGTGGAAACCATCAAGAGGAATAACCTTCATGTAACTGGAATTCTAAAATAGTAAGAGATAGATAAGACCACAGAGAAAATTGTCAAATACATGTTGGAAGAAAATTTCCCTGATACAATGAAAGACAAGAATATATCCATTCAAGAAGTTCAATGAACCCCAAAGAGGACAGACTTCAAAAGAAAATCACCAAGACATAACATCATCAAACTCACCAAAACCAAAAACAAAGAATCCTAAAAGCAACATGGGAAAAATGAAAAGTTACCTACAAACAAAGGGCAACCAATAAGACTAAGCTCAGATTTTTCAGCAGAAACCATTCAGGTGAGAAGGCAATAGGATGATATATATACAAAACTGTGAAAGAAAAAAAATTCCAACCAAGAATTATATACCAGGCAAAACGGTCTATCAGATATGAGGGTGAAATTATGAGATTTCCAAATAAGCAGAAATTAAAGGAGTTTGTTAAAACCAGACTGTTCTGGTTATCTAGTGCCACTCTGACAAGAATATACCACAAATGGGATGGCCTTAACAAACAGGAGTTTATTCTTGCTCAGAGTTTGGAGGCTTTAAGTCCAAGTCCGAAGTGCCAAGTTCTAGGTGCTGTGTGAAAGCCCCTTGACCTTGGGCTTCAGCTCTGCCTCTTGCTCCCAGCCCACTGAAGCTAGAGGCATCTATTCACTCAGGAAGCTACTCACTGCTGAGGCTAACAAGCTCAAGGTCGACAAATGGCACAGTCCCAATGTTACCAAACCACACGGCAGGCCATTAATTCAAATCCACTTTAAGTCCCAAGGTCGGCAGAGCATGGCAGGCTGCTGAACAATGACATGGCTACATGCAGGGTCCAAGCATGCCATAAGCTAGAGACCATTCCCCAAGGCTTCTCCTTTCTTATATACAGCTATTCAGCTGCTCACAGTAGATTCCACCACGGAGTTGATTACCAGTCTCATCATGGGGAATACTACATCCAGCTGCCCAGCCACTCAATCAGGCCTAGCCAAGTTGACACACAAACTTAACTACCACACAGACCAACTTCACAAAAGATGCTAAATTGAGTCCTTTGGATGGAGAACCAAGAACAGCAAACAACAACCGATGATTAACACACATAATGACAAAACCCAGAAACCAACCCAGTTATAGATGTATCCAAAGTGAAATAAGCTTATAAGACTGCAAACAGGGAACCAGAGACATCAATTGGTAAATGAGGACAACTACAAACCAAAAAGAGGGAATAGTGTGGTTACAGAACTTCTAAATGGTGAGGAAGTCAAGACAAGTGTGAGACAGAAAAGACTGTTCTAAACTTGGGAAGAAAATTTTAAATTATAGGGTAATGTCAAAGAAAAATAATAAACCTTCGTATCTAAATAAAAAAGAAGACAAGCACAAATACTTAGCAGATACTAAAACAGTAGCAATGAAGGAGATAATACAACTTATAAAGAAAATGAGCTCAGCACAGAAAACTCTATGGAACAAAGAAATCAGCAACACCACAAAAACAAAACAGAACAAAAAAAATATAACAAGATGAGATAAATAAATTCATACTTGTCTATAATGACACCGAATGGCAATGGATTCAATGCTACACTCAAGAGACAGAGAGTTGCAGACTGGATAAGAAAACATGACACATCAATCTGCTTTCTACAAGAGACTCACCTTAGACACAAAGACAAAAACAGACTAAACAAAAAAGGTCAGAAAAACATATATCAAGCAAATGGCAAGCAAAACAGAGCAGGAGTGGCAATATTAATTTCTGATAAAATTGACTTTAAGACAAAAATTACCATAAGATACAAGGAAGGACATTATATAATGATTAAAGGATCATGAGATCTAGAAGACATAACCATAATAAATATCTATGCACCCAATGAAAGAGCCCCAAAATACATGAAATAGACTTTAACAGAATTGAAAAGATAAATATATGATTCCACAGTCATAGTGGGAGACTTTAACACACCACTTTCAATAAGAGAGAGAACTGGAAAGAAACTCAACAAAGATACAGAAGAACTAAACATTATAATCAACCAACTTGACCTTATAGATATCTACAGAGCACTTCACCCAACAAAACAACAAAATACACATTTTTTCCAGCACACATGACCATTCTTCAGAATTAACCATATGTTAGGCCACAAAGCAAGCCTCAGTAAATTTAAAAACACTGAGGTACTGCAAAGCATCTTCTCAGATCACAATGTTATAAAATTAGAAAACACTAGGAAGACCAATGGAAAAAGAGCAAATGCATGAAAACTGAATAACACTCTCCTCAAAAAGTACTGGAAATAGGAGAAATAAAAAATTCCTTGAATCAAATGAGAATGAAAACACAACATACACAAAAATCTTTGGGACACAGTAAAAGCAGTGATCAGAGGGCAATTTATAGCAACAGATGCACATTTCAAAAAAAGAAGAGCCAAAATCAATACCTTAACCCAACATTTCCAACAATTAGAAAAAGAGCAACAACAAAAAGTCTACAGTCACCAGAAGAATAGAAATAATAAAGATTTGAGCAGAAATAAATGAAACAAGGTATGTAAGACGAAGTCTCCCCATCTTTGTTTCTATAAAGCATTCTGGCTATACTTCTTCCAAGACAGATTTATTTGTTCTTTTGCCAGTCCACAGAATATTCAATATTCTTTGCCAACACTGTAATTTAATGCATCAGTTCTTTGGTCTTTCGTATTCATTTTCCAACTTTCACATGTATTGTGAGGTGACTGAAAATACCATGGCTTGGGTCAGGTGCACCTTATTCTGCAAAGTGACATCTTTCCTTTTTAACACTTTAAAGAGGTCTTTTGCAGCAGACTTGCCCAATGCAATATGGGGTTTGATTTCTTGACCGCTGCTTCCATGGGCGTTGTTTGTGGTTCCAAGTAAAATGAAATCCTTGATGACTTCAATCTTTTCTCTGTTTATCATGATGTTGCTTATTTATCTAGTTGTGAGATTTTTTGTTTACTTTGTGTTGAGGTATAATCCATACAGAAGGCTTCGATCTTCATCAGTAAGTGCCTCAAGTCCTCTTCATTTTCAGCAAGCAAAGTTGTGTCACCTGTATATCACAGGTTGTTAATGAGTCTTCCTCCAGTCCTGATGCCATGTTCTTCATGTATATAGTCCAGCTTCTCAGTCTTGGAGTCCTGTTTTTCACCGATGCCTTCAATACAGCTTGGGACTTTTTCCTTCAATACCAATGATCATATGCTACCTCCTAACATTGACCAAAAGGATGAACATTGACAGAAGATTTCAAAGGGGCTTGAGAAGACAAAGTAAAGTATTATAATGAAATGTACAAAGACCTGGAGCTAGAAAACCAAAAGAGAAGAACATGCTTGGTATTTCTCAAGGTGAAAGAACTGAAGAAAGATTCAAGCCTCAAGTTACAATACTGAAGGAGTCTACAGGCAAAATACTGAAAGCCACAGGAAGTATCAAAAGAAGATGGAAGAAATACATGGTCACTGTACCAAATAGAACTGACAGAGATACTGCTTATTTTCTTTCTTTCTTTTCCCATTGGGACACTATGAACTTTGTTTTTTTTTTTTTTTTTAAATACCATTATTATTATGGGATGGAGCTTGTACAGAAACACTTGTTCCATTTTAAAAAAATTTTTATTGTGATTTGGATGAGAGTTTATAGAGCAAATTCATTTTCCATACAGCAGTCATACATTCTATTACATGATATTGACCTCAATACCCCGCAATGTAACAGCTCTCTTCCCACGTCCTCCCTGTAGTTATCTCTTCTCCGTGTCCTTCTTTCTCATGGACTCCTGCCCCCATGAGCTATCTCCCTGTGCAAACACTGCCCTTCTGTTCTCCCATGACTGACTGATTGATTGATTGCACCAAGGAGCATATCTGCCTGATGTAAATGTTCACCACCCCCCATATGCCTGTCTATTGTTTGGCTGGAAGCCATAGGAGTGAGTTCAGTTCCAGACCTGAAGGGTCACAGTCTCAGGGGTGTCACCAGGCTCTGTGAGACCAGCAAAGCTGATCTTTTTTTCAAGATATTGATGAACTCTGTGTTTTTTTTTTTTTTAATTTTAAAAAAGCCTGAAATGAAAGAAAAGTGAGAAAAACATGTGGTGGTCAAAGAAGTGCTAAAATTTAGGGGGGAAAAAAAGAGGTAAAAGATATCTGAGCACGTTTGTAGGCAGAAGGAAAGAAACTAGGAAGAGAGAGATTAAAGAAGGTGGAGCAGTGAGGTAACTAACACTATAAAATCCTGCAGGAAGCTAAGGACACAGATCTAGGAAAACAGGAGGGGTACCCCTTGCATAAGAGGGTGCGGTGAACCCCACCCAGTACTACTGAGGGAACAGAAGATTTGCATTTGAATAAGGACCTGAAGAGGAAAAAAATAACTGGCTCTTTGAATTTCAAGCAAGCAGACTGGTTTTGGTCATGGTCATGGTCCATGAGAGAAACCCCTTCCAGGGCTGAAAGTTAAAGGAAGCCAGTGAATAGTAAACTTGTATGTTACTCGCTTGCGACCACCTGGGTCCACCTGAGTGGAAATGGGGGAAGTGCAGCAAAGAAGAAATGGGCTGAGTTTGGTACTCTTATAACCTAGGCCACAGAGGCCTATGAGAGGAAGGGCTGGCTGGTCGGAAGTGCAATGAACTGTGAGCCTACGGGCACTGAAATAGTCCCTGAGGACCGAAGATGTGAGAGCAGGTGCTAGATGGTCTGAAGTGAAGGCAAGAGTGTGACTCCCAACTGTGGCAGCTGGTACACATGACCTAACTGGGATGGCTAGGGTTGAGCTGACCAGAACCTGATCAAATGAAGAGGAAGATGTTTGACAATTAGCTGGTGTTAAGTTGCTGCAATTTGATGGCTCGCGCTGGGCTGTACTTTGTTTGTTTATGGATCCAGATGCCTGAAGTTTCCAAGCAGAACAGAAGATTCTCCAGAGAGAAAGGACCATGCTTGTCTCCTCAGAGTACTGGTTTCATAGGGATGGGCAAATTAGAAATTGGCTCTCTAAAATGGGGGGAGGTAAAGGCATGAAGTGGCTGGCTTACACGCTTTCATGCGTGTGGTTATTCTTAAACTGATGGTGCAGGGGATGTGAATTTTTGAAGTACAAAAGGGATAATGGCTAGAAAAGTGAGCGGGTGGCCTGCAGTGTAGTATATTACTTAGTGTGGCTTTTCTACCCATAAGTCTTTGAAAATTCAGTGGTGGAATGAGCAACTGAGGAGCTCCTGATTGTAAATGTTATCCACCTGGGGTATTTCTGTTGGGAGTGGCACAACACAATGTTCTGGGAAACTCACTCTCTCTCAGGTGCTTAGAATTCTGATGTTATGATTGGTTGGTTTGGCCACTCTGCCGAACTCATGAGGAGGCCTCCTTGAGGCAGAACACTCTCTCTGACTGCTGGCTGAGGAAGGACGTACCCCTGAGAGAAATGTGCTGCTGGGAAAAGAGATGCAAGAGACACGCATTGCTGAGAGAGACACCAAGAGAGAGACACCGAGGGACATGCACTGCTCTGGGAGAGAGACTGTGAGAGACTGTTGGCTGAGAGACACTGGGCTGGGAGAGAGACTAAGCATTTTTTTTTTTTCCTGAACTTGAATTGTAGCCTGGTGCTTCCCTAATAAACCCCATAATCTGTGAGTTTTGTGTGGCCACTGCAGTGAATTACTGAACCCAGCAGAAAAGTAGTGAGTGCTGTGGGAGGAACTGCTGGTGTCAGGGTTGGTGAAAGGGCTGGAGGGAGGCAGCATGTCTGGCCTGACAGGAATAGGCCTTGGACTATTGATGATGATTGTGTCTTCCTCTTGTGGGGTTAGAGGAGGTCAGAAGATCTGGCCTCCATGCCTTTCTAGCAGAGGGATAGCCTTCCAAGAATAGAGAAGATGACAAAGGTTAGAAAAATGATGACAAAGAAAAAGATGATAAAAGGAGAAGAGTTAGAGAACAATTCTGAGGTGTAAGGTAGTCTTGTGACAGTTGGAAAGGAAGTAAAAAGTTTAGACCAGAGGCCTCAATCACTGCTGTCAAGTTAAGGCAACATTAACCCATTAAGAATGATGGGGGCACAGGGGCAGGATTGAAGGTCTAAGACAGTGAGAGTTTGGAATACCTGCTCTGAAGACTGCGTAAAGAATAAATAAGAAGTAAGTAAAATGACTGCCTAAGGAGATTAGACACCATGAATCTATAATGATAGGAACATGATTAAAATACTTCCATACTAACCTAACCTATAGTCTTAAAAGCTGAAACATAAACACAAAAACATTTTAGGGGACTTCCAGTAAAATGGAGGAATAGCAGACAAGTGACACAGACCTCTTCAACAAAGAAAACAGAAACCAATTGACAGAGATACAGAAGATAATCCCGGAGCCCTGAGCTTTGAAAGGAACTATACAGAGGTGGATTAGGCACCAACTAGTGGAAAAACCTGAATGAAAACATTGAGTACAGAGATGGCTGGAGCTACAGACTGTCAGCTACTCTGACAGGACCAAAAGCTTGAATATTTCCAAGTGGTGTTGGAACCTAAAAACTGACCTAAAGATCAGCTCTGGTCACCAAGAGCTGCAGGGATGACTGCTCTGGTGGCCTATGACTAGCAAGGGAAACAGCAAGGAGAGAGACAATCTGAGCTGTGGACATTTGCTGTCCGGAGGGTGCAGCCATTTTGATTGCTTACAAGGGGTAGCCACTTTGGATATTTAAAGTGACCTAGGGCGCAGCCATTTTGAATTTGAATGTTTATAAATTTGAATTTGAATGTTTACAAGTGGTGGCCACTTTGGATATTTAAAGTGACCAAGGGTGCAGCCATTTTGAATCTTTACAAATGGCAGCCATTTTGGATATTAAAGTGACAGTATTCTCATTCGGATTCCAGGGACCTAAGAATAGGCTCTGTTTGCCAAGGACAGCAGGGGCATATGAGAGGCTGAGAACAGGAAAGGAGACAGGTGTGAGTGTGTAAGTGCTGTCAACTAGTGAACAGAGGAGCACAGCACAGTCCCCTGCTTACGTAGATAACAAACAAAGAAAACAAAAATTGCGGGCAAGTCACTCCAACATAAAATCACCAATTAAATATAAACACAAAAATGTCACAATGCCTTGGAGACAACAGAGCATCACAGTCCACACAAAGAAGCAAGATAAAGCAGGAGAAACAAGGGA
>NW_006921755.1:2663080-2671030 GCF_000298275.1 Orycteropus afer afer
ATTAAAAAAGAAAAAGAATAATGTAGAGTCTGCAAAACACCACATAATATGGATGAACTTGGAGGACATTATGCTGAGTGAAACAAGTCAATCACAGAAGGACAAATACAGTACTAGTTCGTTGTTGTGGAGGGTCAAGGAAAGGTTTATATATGGAGGGAAACTTTCTTTGTTGGTTGCCAGGGGTGGGAGGGGAGGAGAGGGAACACTGCAGAAAAAAAAAAGCACTGACCCATGTCACTTTAGTTTTGTGTATTTCACTGTACACAGATTATATTTCAATAAAATGTACTAAAAAAAAATTAGATCACTGCATATTGGACTTGATGAATTGATGCAATCTTTTGAAAAAGCAATTTGGCAATACATCTTGAGAACTTTAAAAATTTCAAACCCTTTAACCCAATTCCCTTTCTAGGAATTTATCTTAAGGTAATACTAAGGAGGTCAGACAAAGACGGTCATTATCAAAGTAAGAAACTGCAGCACAGGAAAAGAGCACAGGCCTTCATCTCACTTAGGTTACAATCCTGACTCTGCTACCTGATAGCTGTGAATTTTATTTAACCTCTCAGAGCCTGAGTGTCCTCTGTAAAATGAAGAGGACAATAACTACTTTTTTTTTAAATTGTGATTTGGGTGAAAGTTTACAGAGCAAATTCATTTTCCATACAGCAGTTCATATACATTTTGTTTCATAACATTGATTGCAATCCCCACAATGTAATAGCTCTCTTCCCACTTCCTCCCTGTAGACAATAACTACCTTTCAAGGCTGTTGTGAGAATTACAGACAATGCATGGAAAGCATAGTTAGAAATAAATGGCAGTTATTATCATTTATAATAGGATAATAGATTCAAATAACCAGTAATTTAATGGTTAGATAAATTACATTATAATCTGATAATGAAATACTGTACATAGCCACTAAAAATAAGGCTTTCAAAAAACTTTAAAAATATTTCAGTGTATAATATTACTTACTCATCATCTGGAGTGAGCTGGACAGGTTCATTAGTAAACTGAGAATCAAAGTTGTCCAAACCAAATTCCCCAGAAATATTTGGTTTAAAGGGAGGTACCACCTGCTTTTGCTCCATCTAAAAAGACATATTGGATGACAGCTCAAGCCTGCATTCTTAGAAATATTCTGCCTTTATATTTTCTTTAACATTGTTACAGTCTTCATTAATATTACAACTTACTCCATTATATTAATACTCTAAATTTTTTTTTTTGTTTTAATTTAATAGCTCTTTAACACCTATGATCATCGCAGCACTATTTACAATACCAAAGAGATGGAAACAATCCAAAATGCCTGTCAACCGATGAATGGACAGTCACACTATGGTACATACACATAACATTAAATAATGAAAAATCAACAAATCACCTCATAACATGGATGAACTTGCAGGACATTATGTTGAGTGAAATAAGTCAACCACAGAAAGACAAATATTGTATGAGTCCATTATTGTGAAAAGTCAAGGAAAGGGTTACACAGGGAAGGAAATTTTCTTTGTTGGTAGCATAGTGCCTAAGGGACTTGACTAACCAGAAGGCTGGCAGTTCAAACCCACCAGCCACTCCTCGGAAGGAAGATGGGGCAATCTACTTCCGTAGTGATACTGCCTCGGAAACCCAAGGAGGGGTCACTATGAGTCGGGTCCGACTCAACGGGACATAACAACAACAACAACAGGGATGGGAAGAGAGGGAAAACAGATGGGTAATTAACAGAGAGGTTTGATATGGGTGAAGGTTTTTTTTAAAATAAGTTCTTTAAAAAGTATTTGAGAGACTGGTTTTAAAATAATAAAAATTGGCCCAAAATAATAACGTAATCTAATAAAGCAAGCAATCAAAATTTACTTACCATATCCCAATCAACATTCCGGAAGAATGGGTGTCCTTGAATATCAGCAAATCCTGTTTGAGGATGACAACCCAATCGTTCTTTTGGATCCTATGGTAGAAAGAAATGTCTCAAGAATTAGGTGAATGTTATACCTTTAAACAAATCATCTTTGTGACCTGTGTTTCTTGCTTACTCTATGATACCTTCATTCTTAAGGTCAGAATAGTCTACCTTTTATTTCTAGAAAGTGTAAGACTAGACCCAAGTGATTTATCTGAATATTCTGACAGGTAGTTTCCTCAGGCTCTCTTCTTCATATCATGTAACCAAAGCAGAAAATTATCACCACTCCCTGATAAAAAATAACAAGAGGAAAAAGAGCAGGAGAATTATTTGAGTGGCATTTAGCTATTTCTTTGGCATGGATTAAGGTGATAGTCAAAATATGCAAACCTCCAAACTTCAACACAACTTTGTTCTCAACTCAATTTTAAAGCCCTATGCCCAATTACAACAATAAACCATCATCTGTGTAAGATAATGATATAACCGTATCTGGATCATTAAACTGAGAAGATTATAATTTACAGAAAGTTCTGGCTTATTCATTACTGTAAATGAGAGCATGTTCCCATTTTTCTTTGTCATAAAAGGCACTTTGTTTTGCATGTTAACACCTCTAATCTTCATTTTTCACTGTGTTAATGATTAGTTTCAAGTTTAAATCTTTCCTCCTATAAGCTATTTATTTAAAACAAGGCTAACTTATTTTATTAGAATGCATCACTATCCTATCTATTTACCTTAGGAGATAAACATCTATCAACGTTCCTTCTATTCTGCCATATAAAGATTTATGATGACCAAAATCATTATCCTTGACAGATCCTAAAACTGTTCTAACCTTCCAACTACAACAAACAATTGAATAATGTGTAGACTCTTGAAGAGTCAAAGAGAACATTTCATTTCTTCTAAATTTTATCTGATTATATATAGAGTATGATATGAGAACCTGTAGGGAACACCACTGTCCCAAAGTGTTCAATAAACATATGGTAATTAATAGCAGCTATTGATAATGATCCAAAGGATTATGAAAAATAGAGCTAAAAGTACAATGAGGTGATCTGCAAAGATTTGGTTTTTCCCTAATTGAGTATACTGTACATATCATCTACATTAAAAACACTATATATAATATATAGTTGGGGACAAACCATATGGGCAAAGCAGAAAAGACAGCTCATCCCAGCATCTAATGCTGCCAATTACTCTTTGGTTAAGAGTCAAATTCCAGATCTAATTGAAAAAGTTAAATACTCTGCTGTTTTGGAACTTTACGTTGCCTGGACCTCTAGACTCACCAGCTCCATTTATATAAACATAGATATTCCACAAATTATAGACATGACTTATACCTTGTTGAGAAAACTCTTCAGGACGCTTGCAGCTTTTACCGAGAGAGAACGTGGTATACGAATTTGTTTTTCCAAAATAACTAGAAAGATAAAATTATGGCACTGTATTTAACTTTAAACATGGCTTCGATCTTTATTATGAAATATTTAAGGCATTCAGCAAAGATATTACATACACAACCAAAGTGCCTTGTGTACCTTTCCAATCCCATTCCTCCCCCACCTTCTTGGAGATAATCTCTAACTGAAATTGCTTTTTATCATTTCCATGCATATGTTTTATTCTTTGACTACCTTACTGTATATCTCAGTTTCCTCGTCTGTAAAAAGTGGGATTAAAAATAACACCCACTTCTTAGGGCTGCTTTGAAGTTTAAGTGAGTAAAATGCTAGAACAGTAATTGGCACGAATTACTGCACATAACGTATCCAATTTTATTGGGTATCGGCAAATTATTCTCCAATGGTACTGTGTCACTTTTCACTCCCATCAGCAGTCTTTGACATATGACAGTTCAGTTGCTCACATCCTCACCAGCACTTGGTATTACCATACCTTAAAAGTTTTTCCAAATGTATGGCTATGAAATGATAGCACATTAATGTTTTAATTTGCTTACCTCTAATTACAAGTGCAAGGAGCTCTGGCGGTATAACGGGTAAAACATTTGGCTGTAATCAGAAGGTTGATGGTTCAAACTCACCAGCTACTCCGTGGGAGGAAGATGAGGCAACCTACTTCTGTAAAGATTTAAAGCCTTGGAAACCCAGTAGGGGTTGCTGTTATGTCAGAACTGACTCGATGGCCGTGCGTTTTTCTGTTTTTGTCTTAATTACTAATGCAGAAGAAAGGCCTGGCAATCTACTTCTGGAAAATCAGCCATTAAAAACACTTTGGAGCAGAATCATCTATGCAGCAAATGGTCACTGGTTAATACCAGGAGACGGAATTGTCTTTTCACATATTCCCTCAACATTTGACTACATATTAAATTCAATGTATATTCATATCCTTTGATGGCTGTAATTATTAAATACAGAATTTTATGGTAAAGAATCATAGTACTTCTTTGAATTATATATTGGGGAGCTCCTTGTACTTGTCTGCTTAATTCTATTCTGTTTGATCCTCTGTATTTCCAGTAATGGAGTCTTCCCCCCCCCACATCTTTTGACCTCTTTTATCTTCTTGGTCGTCCCCCCCACACACACTATTCTTGGCCTTATGTTTTGGCCTCTGGGTCCACATGTTAAACTGTCTTCTCTAGCCACAGGATTTCCAACTCCAATCTCTGTTTGTGACATACAATCTAAAGTAGGCTTTTTGTTATTTTATTTTTAGCATAAGAAGGTAACTGAGCAAATGGGATGAAAACTACAGAAGTAGAAAAGATATAACACACAAAAAAAACTCCTCAAAATCTCACACATTAAGCCAAGAGTACATTGCCTGATTATTCTCCTTTTGCCAACTCAAAGTACTAATTTGCACCATCCACATTTGTGCTCTAGAATCGATTCTTCACTGAAAACCCTTATAAAATACTGCAAATTACCTTGGAAGAGATAATCCTCTGTGTTCTGATCAGGATTATCAGAGCTCCCAACAATATCAAACGGAGACCTTCCTGCCATCATCTCAAACATTAGCACTCCAAGAGCCCACCAGTCGACACTAAAACCTTCAGAAAAGAAACGTTAAAGCAAGAAAATTATCTACTTTGCATTCTTGAAAGTCAGTAATTAGAGACTCAATCTAGTGCATAATGAAAACACAAACATAACGAACAAGCAAAATCCGAAAGTATTATAACTATCATGGGAGGTATGCAGCAGTAAAAGAGTACTTCCTCACTTAAGAAGAGTGGGTGCCTAAAATACAAATTTAAACATAAAATTATGAGTAATAAAACATATGCCTGTAATTTCAGACTGATGCCCATAGCTAATATTTTGTTTTGAGGATATAATTAAGTTGTATTTGAGAACAACCTCCCTTGGACCCTGGAATCAGATTTTGAGCAGCTGTAAGAAGTACTACATCTTCCTCTTCATCTGCTGAAATTCAAGGCCCAGAACTCAAGGAGTCAAATATGTTTTCTTAAGGTAAATGTATCCTCTGCTTCTTAAAAGGCAGTCTTTCTACCATCCTTCAGATTTCTGGGGAAACGTCCCAGGAAATCTGAACAATCGTCCAGAGGTTCATGACTCTGGTGTCATATTACTGAGGTCTGAAACTCTGCTCTGCTACCTTTTAGCTGTATGATCTCGGACAAGTTACTTAAATTTCTGTATCCCAGTTTCCTTATCTGTAAGACAGGGATAAATCATGCTTACCCCATAGGGTTATTAATATATGTAAACTGCTTAGAATAAGTGCCTGGCACTTTTTATCATTTGCCACTAATAAAATATTATTCAAATTTGTACCCAAATAGTGTCATGACCCACTATCTCTAATTTCAGAGTTTGGGAAAGGAGCTCTGGTGGTATAATAAGGCATTTGGCTGTTAATCAAAAGGTTGATGGTTCAAACTCACCAGCTGTTCTGTGGGAGGAAGATGAGGCAACCTACTTAAACTTCATTTAAGTTGTAATGGGATCAATAAAGTTTATACTGACATGATCAATATTAAAACACTATAGTGTACTATAATGCAATTGGTAGCACATTTAACTAAAATACCACCTATTTATTTATTACCGTAATCTTCTCCTCTTAAAATTTCAGGAGCAATGTAATTAGGAGTACCACAGAAAGTGCTAGTTGTATCTCCTGGCCGTAATCCTTCCTTTTATTGAAAGAAAAAGAAAACAAAGAAAAATAAGATTCAAAATTCTGCTTTAAATTCTTTTGGTTTAGTTATCATATAAGCTCAGATTTATAGGTAATATATCAAGCTTAAATACTGTATCACTAGTCCAATTGCCTTTATAATTAAAATCACAGATCACCATTAAATAAATAATCTTTAATAGATGCTCATAAAGGTCAGTTTAATTAAAAATTACATTTAAAATAATTTCTATTCTTCAAATTAAACTTTAATATAAAATTTTAAATTATATGAGAAAAGGAATCATATTTCATAAAGAAAAGAATCACTTTAAATCCCACCTCCTAACGTAACACTTTCTGGCATTATGGTGTGTTTCTTGTGGTCTTTCTCCCTAATGCACAGGTATTTTGGTTTTGTATTTTAGTTATAGGACAAAAAAATTAAGGCAAAACGCACTAATAAGTATAAGTAAACTACATGACAAATGGAACAATCACCAAGAAAGTGTAACAAATATAAACCTGTATGCACCTAACATACACAGCATCAAAATATAAAAAGTGGATCAAATGATTAGAAAAGCTTCACAATCCCGTCAGATAAGAGATTTTAACACATCTACAACAGAAAATGATAGATCAAACAGGCCAAATATTAGTAAGCAGAGAAAGATTTGGCCAAAAGCTAGACTAGTATATATATCATACAGAATATGTATATCTGTATGTACGCAAGCAAAGAGACAGAAACAGACAGACTCTTTGCTTCCAAAAATAGAGATTATATATCCTTTCTAAGTACATACTTAGAAAGTTAGAAAAACTGACCAAATAAGGTCATAAGGAAAATCTCAATGTACTTTTTAAAGCAGTTATCATTCATATCATTCTCTGGTCACAACTCAATTAAATAAAATATCAACAATAAAAGGGAATATACCCATGATCATATATAAGTTTGGCAGATGATATTTCTACATATTTGTATGCACTATAAGAATGTCCATATAATATGAGTTAATGGGGCAAAGTTAAGGTAACTTCTTAGCCACAGCCAAAACCCTAAGGGAGTGAGTCACTGGGCCCACAGTCTCTGGACCATGGTCACAGAGGACATCGAGCTCAACTGGCATAGCATGCTACATAAAAACACTGATCTATATCCTACTTTGGTGAGCAGCAACAGGGGTCTTAAAAGCTTGCAAGCGGCCGCCTAACATGCAATAATTGGTCTCTTCTTGTCCAAAGCAAAGAAGAATGATAAAAACCAAAGACACATTGAAACAATTAGTCCAAAGGACTAGTGGATCATGTGAACCTTAGCCTCTATGACCAGGACATCAGAAAAACTAGATAGTGCCTAGCTACCACTGTAAACCACTCGGAAAAGGATCAAAATAGGAGATCCTGGATAGAGTGGGAGAAAAATGTGAAATAAAACTAAAAATCACAAAAAAGACAAGGTGTACTGGTATGATAGAGACTGGAGAAACCTCCGAGACTATGGCTCCTAGTCACCCTTTGGGCCTGGAATTGAACTTGCTCCTAGTCACCCTTTGGGCCTGGAATTGAACTTACTCCCGCAGCTTCCAGCCAAACAATATATAGGCATATAATGAGAACATTTACACCAGGTAGGTACATCCCTCAGAATAATCAACATGGGCAATCGGAAGGGCAGTATTTGCATAGGGAGAGAGCTCAAAGGGCAGGAAAAGCATAGGAAAGAAGGACACACAGAAAAGGTAACCATAAAGAGGAAGTAGAAAGAGAGTTGTTTGGTGTATTATGGGGATTATAGTCAATGTCACAAAACAAAGTGTATGAACTGTTGTATGGAAAATGAATTTGCTCTGTAAATTTTCACCCAAATCACACACACA
>NW_006921755.1:2671150-2692044 GCF_000298275.1 Orycteropus afer afer
CCAAAAAGATTAAACTCAACACATATATTGATAATTTAACTATTTCCCTATTGTTAAGCTATAAGGTACAAAATTGCTGAGAAAAAAAATAAAAGGGTATACAATGAATAGCCTTCCCCCCATTCCTGCCCCTGATTCATCCAGTTCTTGTTCTCTAGGGGCAACTACTGTTATGAGGTTCTTATGTGTCCCTCCAGTGATATTCTGGGCATGGTGTATGTATATATTTTTCTTCAAATTTTACCCTGTTATATATAACACTAGAAGCCCTGATGGTGCAGTGGTTAAGCACTTGGCTGCTAACTGAAAATTAGCAGTTAGAACCTATCAGCTGCTCTCTGGAAGAAATATGAGGCAGTCTGCATCCATAAAGATTTACAGTAAACCCTATGAGGCAGTTCTACCCTCTAAGGTAGCTGAGTCAGAATAGACTTGATGACAACGGGTACATATAACACTGCTATAAACAAATAGAAAAAATATTTAGTAATATGTTGTGATTCCCAAGGATACTTTTATGATTCCTAATAGTTACATATATAAATATGTGTATATATAATTTTTACACAATAACAAATATGAATGTGGTTTTAAATAGCTTTATAGTGTCAGCAATGGCTCATCATACATTCTTATGATAAATGGCATGCATTTTCAATGCAAAAAAGAGGCAAGGGATTCAGTCTGTTGACTTCTAACAGAGCTATGCTAAATCATTTGCTTGTGGACTGAATATCTGAACCTATTCCCATCAGCTACATTACAGCATAACGTTGCTGTTAGCTGCCATCAAGTCAGCTCCAATTCATGGCGACCCTATGTACAACAGAAGGAAACATTGCCTGGTCCTGCCAGCTTCACAATACTTGCCGTAATTGAGCCCACTGTTGCTACCACTGTGACAATCCATCTTGTTGAGGGCCTTCTCCTTTTTCATTGACCCTCCACGTTACCAAGCATGATATCCTTCTCCAGGGAGTGATCCCTTCTAACCACATGACCAAAGTAGGTGAGACAAAGTTTGGTCGTTCTTGCTTCTAAGGAGCATTCTGGCTGCATTTCTTCCAGGATAGACTTGCTAGTTCTTCTGGCAGTCTAAGGTACTTTCAGTATTCTTTGCCAACACCACAACTCTAAAGCATCAACTCTTTTTCAGTCTTCCTTATTCATTGTCCAGCTTTTACATCCATATGAGGTGACAGAAAATACCATGGCTTAGGTGAGGTGCACCTTAGTTTTCAAAGAGACATCTTTGCTCTT
This sequence comes from Orycteropus afer afer, assembly GCF_000298275.1. NCBI lineage: Eukaryota > Metazoa > Chordata > Mammalia > Tubulidentata > Orycteropodidae > Orycteropus > Orycteropus afer. The sequence goes on from NW_006921755.1 coordinate 2,672,411, forward strand.
CAGCACTTTAAAGAGGTCTTTTGCAACACATTTGCCCAGTATAATACATCGTCTGATTTCTTGACTGCTGCTTCCATGGGTGTTGACTATGGATCCAAGTAATATGAAATCTTTGAAAACTTCAATCTTTTCTCAATTTATTGAGATACTGCATACTGGTCCAGTTGTGGTTCAAACCCACCAGCCACTTCTGGGAAGGAAGACTGGGCAATCTACTTACGTAGTGATACTGCCTTGGAAACCCAAAGAGGGGTTGCTATGAGTTGGATCCAACTCGACAGTGAGTTTGGTTTTTTGGAGTTTATACTGAGGTGTAATCCATACTGCAGACTGTAGTCTTTAATCTTCATCAGTAAGTGCAAGTCATCTTCACTTTCAGCAAGCAAGGCTGTGTTGTCTGCATATTGCAGGTTGTTAATGAATCTTACTCTAATCCTGATGCCACATTCTTCTTCATATAGTCCAGCTTCTCGGATTATGTGCTCAGCATACAGATTGAATAAGTATGGCGAAAGAATACAACGCTGACACACTCCCTTCTTGATTTTACACCATGCAGTATCCCCTTGTTCTGTTTGAACAACAGCCTCCCGTTCTATGTATAGGTTCCTCATGAGCACAATTAAGTGTTCTGGAATTCCCATTCTTCTCAATGTTATCTATAATTTGTTATGATCCACACAATCAAATGCTTTTGCATAGTCAATAAAACACAAGTAAACATATTTCTGGTATTCTCTGCTTTCAGCCAATTTCCATCTGACATCAGCAACGATATCCCTCATTCCACGTCTTCTTCTGAAACCAGCTTGCATTTCTGGAAGTTTCCAGTCAATATACTGCTGCAACTGTTTTTGAATTATCTTCAGCAAGATTTTACTTGCATGTGATATTAATGATAATGTTTGATAATTTCCACATTCTGTGGAGTCACCTTTCTTTGGAATGGGTACAAACATGGATCTCTTCTAGTCAGTTGGCCAGGTAGCTATCTTCCAAATCTCTTGGTATAGACGAGTGATTGTCTTAAGTGCAACATCCATTTATTGAAACATCTCAATGAGTATTCCTTCAATTCCTGGAGCCTTGTTCTTCCTTAATTCCTTCAGTGTAGCTTCTACTCTTCCTTCAATACCACTGGTTCTTGATCATATGCCACCTCCTGAGATGGATGAACATCAACCAGTTCTTTTTGGTAGAGTGACTCTGTGTATTCCTTCCATCTTCTTTTGATGTTTACTGAATCATTCAATTATTTTGCCCATAGAATCTTTCAACATTGCAACTCAAGGCTTAAATTTCCTCTTCAGTTCTTTCAGCTTGAGAAATGCTGAGCGTGTTCTTTCCTTTTGGTTTTCTAACTCCAGGTCTTCGCACATTTCATTATAATAATTGATTTTGTTGCCTCAAGCTGCTGTTTGAAATCTTCTGTCAGTTCATCCATTTGCTTTAGCTATTCTCTGTTCAAATTTCAGAACAAGGGCAAATTTCAGAGTCTCTTCTGACATCCATTTTGGTCTTTTCTTCCTTTCCTGTCTTTTTAATGACCTTCTGCTTTCTTCATGGATAATGTTCTTAATGTCATCCCACAGTTCCTCTGGTTTTCAGCCATTGGTGTTCAATGCATCAAATTTATTCTTTAGATGGTCTTTAAATTCAGGAGCGATATAATCAAGGTTAGGAGCTCTGGTAGTGTAGTGCTTAAGGCACTTGACTGCTAACCAGAAGGCTAGCGGTTCAAACCTACCAGCCCCTCTTTGGAAGGAAGGTTGGGCATCTAATTCCATAGTGATACTGCTCAGAAACCCAAGGAGGGGTCACTATGAATCAGGTCCGACTCAATGGCACATAACAACAACAACAACAACATAATCAATTTCATATTTTGGCTTTTGTGGACTTGTTTTAATTCTGAGCTTCAACTTGAACTTGCATATCAGCAGTTAGTTGATGGTCTGTCTGTTCTATAATCAGCTCCTGGCCTTGTTTTGGCTGAAGATATTGAGCTTCTCCTGCCACAGATGTAGTCAATCTGATTCCTGTGTAGTCCATCTGGTGAAGTCCACATGTATAGCCACCATTTTTATTGCTAAAAAAAAAGGTATTTGCAATGAATAAGTCATTGGTCTTGCAAAATTCTATCATGTGCACTCCAGTGTCATTCTATCACCAAGGCCGTATTTTCCAACTACCAGTGTTCTTTGTTTCCAACTTTTGCATTCCAATCACCAGTAATAATCAACACATCTTGATTGCATGTTTGGTCAATTTCAGATTCTAGAAGTTGGTAAAAAAATCTTTAATTTCCTCATCTTTGGCTTTTGTGATTAGTGCGTAAATCTGAGTAACAGTAGTATTAACCAGTCTTCCTTGGAGGCGTATGGATATTATCCTATCACTGACAGCACTGTACTTCAGTATAGATAGTGAAACATTCTTTGTGATGATAAAGGCCACACTATTCCTCTTTGTCATTCCCAGCATATATCATATAGTTGTCTGATTCAAAATGGCCCAAACCAATCCATTTTATCTCACTAATGCCTAGTGTAGTAGTTATGTTTGTGTGTCAACTTGGCTGGGCCTGGTTGAGTGACTGGGCAGCTGGTGGTAGTTATTCCCTTTGATGAGACTGGAAATCAACTCCATGGTGGGACCTACCACAAGCAGCTGAGTAGCTGCTGCCTTTGGGATGTGGTCTGCTTCCTGTATACGAGAAGTTTTGAGAATGGTCTCTAGCCTATGGTACGCTTGGACCCTGCATGTAGCTGTGTCGTTGCTGAGCAGCCTGCTATGCTCTGCTGACCTCGGGACTTACAATGGACTTAATTAAGTCAACAGCCTGCCAAGTGGTAGCATAGGGACTGTGCCTTTTTATTTGTCAACCTTGGGGTTTCTCAGCCTCAGCAGTCAGCAGCTGTCTGAGTGAAGAAAAGTCTCTAGCTCCAGTGGGCCGGGAGCAGGAGGCAGAGCTGAACCCCAAGGTTGAGGGGCTTTCACCCAGCCCCTAGAGCCTGGCACTTTGAACTTGGACTTAAATCCTCCAAATTGTAAGAATAAACTCCTGTTTGTTAAGGCTATCCCATTTGTGGTGTATTCCTGTCAGAGCGGCACTAGGTACCAGAACACCTAGGATATTGATCTTTATGCGTTCCATTTCATTTTTGACAACTTCCAATTTTCCTAGATTTATACTTCGTACATTTTATGTTACAATTATTAATGGATGTTTGCAGCTGTTTCTTCTCATTTTGAGATGTTATTATTAAAATGCTACTACTGATGAAAATATAAAGTTACATCTATTCATAAAATGGCTAAAGTTTTTCATTCAATGAATAAAATGTTTTTAACATTAAGTCTGAAGATATTAATTCAAGTTTTCATATGCCTCCAATTATCACTATCTTCTGCATTCTTTACTAATGAGAACATGAGGAAATTAATTAAAACCTGAAAGAAGTATTTCTGGAGAAATTGAAAAAAAAATAGCATGTCAGAGTTCACAAGGAATTATTACAAGCACAAGAAATTCATTCAATATTTGCCTGAAATTAAATATGTGCAGACTTCAAATATTAACTTTAAGTCATAAGATGGGAAAATTCAAACTTTGGGGGGGTTCATTTCTCATAAATCTTATATCATGGGGTAGGTGATAGGTGAGAGAGGACACAAAATACTGTTAATACAGTGTTTGGAAAGAGGTTGTAGTCCCCATGCCTTTTCCCACTAATAAAAATAAGTAGCTTCTGGAGAAGGGGGAAAGGCAGAGAAGGAGGTAGGCAGGGCAACCAATTTAAGGACCTAGTAAATAATGCCTCTGAGATTTATTATAGATCCTGACAAACTTGGTGAGAACATCTGCAAAAAATGAGAATGTGTAACAAACCAATACTATTTTTAAATGATAGTAACAAAATAGTAAGTAATTTTTCTCTAATAATATCTGCCAAACAAAATAGGATTCTCAAATCTTCTTGGATAAAGAAAATACACACAGATAAGCAGAATAAATGTATAATGGTATCTAACTACACAGACAATTCTATTCTTTAAATTTTTACTTGTTGTTATATTGTAAGTATCTTACATTATTATGAATGCTTTATAAACATCTTGAATGATTTCATAATGTCAAGTTTTGTGGTCATTCCACAATTTCCCTTCTTATTCGACTTATCATTTAGGTTATTTATAATATTAATTAAACTACAACAATAGAAATGATCATAAACTTCTACTCATAGTCCAAAATATTTACACAGAATTTCTCAGAGGCAGAATTACTGGATCAAAAGATATGATCATCTTTAAGGTTCCCAATACATCCATCAAACTGCTTTTAAAAAGTTGTAACAATTTTTATACCCACCAATGACATAGTAGAATGCCCATTTCACTAAACTCTTGTCAATACAGACTACTGTAATCTTAAAACCAGTATTATGTGGAAAAAAAAGTCTCATTATTGTTTTAATTCAAACACTTCATAAAAGGTTAATATTCTTTATAGTTTTTATTTTCTCTTGAGTCCCTGGGTGGCACAAACAGTTAAGCACTTAACTGTTGGAAGCCTGGCAGTATGAATCCACCCAGCGGTGACTTGGAAGACAGCCTTGGAGATCTGCTTCCAAAAGTACACAGACCTGAAAACTATACAACAGTTCTACTCTGCGCACTGGGGTTGCCATGAGTCAGAATCAATTTCACAGCAACCAACACCAACACCAACAAATTTTCTCTTGAGAATTGTAAGAATCCTTTATTATTGTCAGTTTTCTTCTGAAAAGGAAAGAAATCCTCTGGGGGGAAATGACCAAAATCAAAAAATCAAACCCACTGGCATTGAGTTGATTCTGACTCATAGAGATTCCCATTGGGTTTTTAAGGCTGTAAATCTTTATGGAAGTACATTGCCTCAGCTTCCTCCAAGGAACAGCTGGATCCAAAAGGAGGCACAAATCTGAGTGATGGATACTTGGGGGTTAACTTACTATCTTCTCTATTTATTATTCAATATTTAAATAACAAAAGTTTAAAGATTATCTTAAGAAAAATGGCTTTAAGTTTTGTACATAAAAGCAAAAGTAGTTCAAGATTTTATTTTCTAATGTATAATGAACAGTTTCTTTATTGAAGGTTAAATCTTCAGTACTATGTGCTTACTTAATGTTAGTATTTAAACCACCTCCAGCCAGGCTCTGAAGTTGACACTTCCCTCAGGTGAATGGGGAAGGCAATTCACACATTTGCAGGCTTGTTGCCATATTACCAACTGTGTGAGGATAATTTTGTACTTTGTGCTTTAACAAGAAAGTAGTTTTCTACATATTTTATGGAAAAAGAGCAGAACTTAGATAAAAGACAGAATGAAACACCAAGAAATGAAGAAGACCTCATACCTTTCTGAAACTTACTGAAGTTCTTATTTTGTTTTATTATACTTTAGATCTTATATTTAAATATATAAAATGATAGTTTTCCTAGGAAAACCCCAAATGTATTATTTAATTCTAGAGTCACTAAATGACAAAACTAGAAAGTGATATGCAAGCAGTTGTGTTAAGGAAGTGGGATCGCAGGCAATTTTTATTTCCAAATTTCTTTAATAGTGTCATAACTTTCAAAACAAAAAGTTACCTTGAATTATCAAATGTTATTACATATATTTTTAGAACAATATTAAAAAAAAAGTACAGACAAGAGAACAGAATTAGCAAAGGCTTAAGAAAAAAAAGTACATTTGTCTTTATGCTAGAATTCCCAACACTAAAAAAACCCACTGCCATCTAGTCAATTCCGACTCAGAGGCACCTCCACTGGGTTTCTAAGGTGATAAATCTTTACGGAAGTAGATTGCCACATCTTCCTTCTGCAGAGTGGCTGGTGGATTTGAACTGCCAACCTTCTGGTTAGTAGTCAAATGCCTTAGGCACTGTGCCACCAGAGCTCCTTTTAAGTACCTCAAATCAAATAGCAATCATTTCCTCATCTTTAAGCATGAAGCTATTTTATCAAGACAGTACTATGAGTTGATGAAGACCTTACTAATTAGAAAAGTTTCTTCCTTACCTTACACATGCCATAATCAGTGAGTTTAATGTGTCCTTCAGAGTCCAGTAACACATTGTCCAATTTCAAATCTCTATAAATTATCCCTCGCTCATGAAGATAATTTAATGCTAGACTGATTTCTGCAGAATAAAATCTAAAATAATAAAAAAAGAAGATATCACTTGATTCAAACATTTCAATTGTGGGGAATTGTTAGAGGAAGGAATTTAAGTCCTACTTCCACCTGCAAAGAGAAAGATAAAAATCACATTGAAAGTTTTTTTTCCCCCTTTCATTGTCTTTAGGATCTAATACCAAAAACACATTGAAGTACCATGTTAAAACATATGGACCTAAGACACAATTACAAAAGTTCCAGTCTATCAGGGACATATTTTTCATAAAGTTAACAATTTGACAATTTGAACCAGGGGTTTTTAATCTCTGGATCCTTGGATGGATGTTAGCCAGTCCATATTCCTCCTACAAATGTAAGTCATATGCACATTTTCTAGAAAATTTCCACAGCTTTCAATGCTTCTATAAGGGACCAATGACTTCCCAAAAGGCTAAGAAACAACTGATTGATCTAAAATGGAAAGTTCACTAAACGTTGACTAATCAAAGCAGAAAAGCCATACAAGATATTAGAAAAGGAATTAAAATAAACTATTCATAAAATTTAATATTAAAGAAAGCACTTTTTAAAACTACCACCACCTCACTGGCAATAACCAGAAAATTTAGCCTACATAATACAAATGAAACTAAACAAAATTATAAAGAATGCTAACCCTGTTACAAGGAGCTCTGGTGGCATAGTGCCTAAGGCACTTGACTGCTAACCAGAAGGCTGGCAGTTCAAACCCACCAGCCACTCCTCGGAAGACTGGGCAATCTACTTCTGTGGTGATACCGCCTCGGAACCCAAGGAGGGGTCACTATGAGTCAAATTGACTTGACAGCAGTGAGTTCCGCGTTTTTTGGTTTTAACCCTGTTACAAAGTATACAGATTATAACAATAATGAGCCTTTTTCTTTTTTTTGTAGTTTATGGCCATTTTGGTGGCATGTTATCATGACCATGATTGGAGGTACATATGCACATCTTCTAGCTGCTTAATTCTATGATCAGGGAGCCTGAGCTCTTACTCTGTGCTTTGGTTCCTAGAAAAGCAAAGATGGTATAAAAATCAGGATTAGCATTTTTGATATAATACCCCAAGCCTTATTAAACAAACTAGGAACAAAAACTAGCTATGCTTATAATTCAAAATATGTGTGGCTCTACTATGAAGGTTGACCATTTGATAAATAAACAATGAATATAAACAAACAGAAAATTTCAAAAGAAAACGTTTGGGCTTACTACTAGATCGTTGTTGTTAGGTGCCATTGTATTGGCTCCAACTCACAGCGACCCCTGTACAACAGAACAAAACACTGGCCAGTCCTGCACCAGCCTCACAATCCCTGCTAGATTAGTATGGTTTATACATTTTTATAAAATTCAAGGGTATTATCACTTTTTGACAAGAAATAATGAATTAGAGATATTTCTATTAAATACATTAATTTTTAAAATGAAATCTCTAACCTATGCTCTCCTTTTAACAATTACATGCTTACAGAAATTCACGTTTCATTTTGGCATTACTCTTATGAAGCTGGAAAGGGTAACAACTGTTGCTAATTATAAGTAAAAAAAAAAACACAAAAAACCAACTACCACCAATAAACCCCACAAAAACATGGCACTGATGGATTAAACTATTAAAATCATAGTCAATCAATACAAGTTTTTCACGATTCCTCCCCACCTAACTTCTCCAACATACAATTCATAATCTTTCATAATAATATCAAATTAAGGGCATAAAATTGATATTTAACACTCTTTTCTCTTATTCATCAACATATATGGGACCAGAGGAAGTAAGTAATAAGGCAGAACAATTCAGAAATTAATATAGAGGAAAAACAGAATTATATAATAGTTTCAGAGAAATTATTTTATTACTCTCACATATATACAAACAACCTTCTAATGAAAAACTGTCAATTAGAGATCACTGCAAAGCCAGTAAGATTAATAAGAAGTATTTGTAAATTCATCAGTTATGTAAGTGACTGATGCTGAATGATTTTTAAGTAATTGTTGTAGTACACTGAAGATTTTCCTTTTAGTACTATCTATACGTCATTGCTTAAAAATTGGTTAGAATTTACTTTTAGTACTGCTTATACATAACTGCTTAGGAAGCACATAAGTATATGATATCATAAGCATATGACAGAATACATATAATGTAATATTGTAATAATGTATGTATTATAATGTAAACTAACTTTTTAGCTCAGTCTCCACTTGCAGGCATACCTCAGAGATATTGTGGGTTCAGTTCCAGACCACCACAACAAAGCAAATATCACAAGAAAGTAAGTCACATGAATTTTTTGGTTACTCAGTGCATATAAAAGTTATGTTTAAAATATACTGTAGCTATAAGTGTGCAACAGTTTGAAATATTGTGACAATTAGGAAAATGTGACACAGAGACAGGAAGTGAGCACTTACTATTGGAAAAATGGGAGTTATAGACTTGCCTGACACATGGCTGCCACAAACCTTCAATTTGTAAAAAATGCAGTATCTGCAAAGTGCCATAAAGTGAAGCAAAATAAAAGGAGGTATGCCGTACTTATAAAAAATTAACTAATATAAAAATAAATGAAGTATCTACTGTTTTCAACCACTGACACATCAAATGTCACTCCCTCACAAAAAATCCAACACAAACAAAGAAACAATAAACAAAAAACTTACCTGGCATGTTCTTCAGGAAGTTTTCTTTGCCGCTGCATATGAAACATTAGATCTCCTCCATTTACATATTCTATAACAAAGAACAACCTAAACCACAGGAGAGAATCAATGAAACCAAATAAGGTAATGTAACTTTGCATGTTAAACACTACAGAAATCAGTCACAACCAACGTAGCATTTTACACCATTTACCCTTCACAAAGATGGCAGGAATCTGTGGTAGAAGCAAAGGGTACCAAGAATACAAAGTTGTTTAATCACAACAGATATGATGATGATTTTATAACTTCTACTTTTACACTAAAGTTGTACCACTTGTGATCCACAACCACTTACTCCCACCCAAATTTTAGAATTTAGTAGGTAATTTTCAACTTAAGATAAAAAAGTTGATCTCCTTCTCCTCCCTACTCCAGTTAAACCCTAGAGAAACCATAAATCCTAAAAGTAGAATCCTGGGCTTATTAAAAAAAAAAAGTTAGATTTCTACTGTTGTAATTATGACCTAACCTTTTTTTTCTTTCCCTGTCTAAAGCAAGTGATTTCCTAATGCTGATCCACTTTCAAATTGCTTTCACTGATTGGAATATGAGTTGTGTGAAGTTACAAGCACAGTACTGTTAGGTCCTTCTCCATGACTTCTACTCCATGAATCATAGTAGATAGGGTTCTTTTAGTGTTATATACAAATGTACAAAGCCCAGTAATTATTCCATTATCTTTCAATCTTACCTGCTTTCTGTCTGAAAGCATGAATGTAGCCCAACAAGAAAAGGATGATTGGATGCCTGCTCAAAAACATGCTTCTCTGTCTGCACCCAATCAATATCCTATTTAAAATATAAAAGAAATATGTTATGTCAAACTGAACCTGCATCATCAAATCTAATAATAAGTGTGTTCCAAGCAACTGAATTATCACAAATATAATTATTACCAACAAGGCTAATATCAAAATCATTGATAATCATAACATAACAACTTATACATAAAGAGAAAAACACCACTAGTGAATCTTTCAATAAAATGAAAATATGTAGAAAACTTTTATAAAGAGCAAGTACTTTTCCCTGGTATGGTTTGATTTTCATTTTTAAAAAATCTAATAATAGATTAAATATCTCTTATATAATCTGTTTTGAAGGATATATTTAGAAAAGTAGACTGAAATAATAAAGCATGAACATTAAGGTTATACAGAGTTAGAAGTAGTAACATATCACTAAGCTTACCTCATCATCATTGACAAGCTCTTTTTTCACAACTTTCATGGCATAAATACGATCTGTTTTTTTTAATCGAACCAGTAGTACTTTGGCATAACTTCCTCTTCCTATTACCCTGAGCAAATCAAAATCCTGAAGTCCTAAACTAGACGAAGCTTTGCCACTTTCCCTGGTGTTCATTGCCTGTTGGGAACATTTATACCAAATGGTTATATGTGAAATATTCAGCATAATACATTGTATTTCTAACACAGTTATACCTATAACTTAAAAATATTTTCTAATTTAAGTTCTTAATAATTCTTTTCTAACATAATTTGAGACTATAATCTAACTACCTAAGTGGGAGGATGAGTTCGTGAGTTGAGGTCTGAGCAGTGTTGATGGGAATTGAAATCTGAGAAATATTACAGATATCTTCAAAAAGGAGCTGGTAACTTTTGGTATCAGGGTAATGAAAATGCATGAATAAAAAATGACACAAATTGGTGACTGGGAGATTGGAGTTACCACTGATAGGGAAAATAAAGTGTGGGGAAAAGATAAGATTGACAGAGATGGAGGAGAGAATCCAAGATGGTGGAGTAGGCAGCTATACTACTCAGATCCTCTGCAATAAAGACTTGAGAAACCAAGCGAAATGGATATTTATGACATTCATGGAACCTAGAGTTTCAAAGGAAAGGATAAAGTAGTAGATGAAATACCAGTAAGAGGAAGAGACTGAGTGAAAACAGCAAACCAAAGAGCCATACAGAGTAGTGAATTGCAAACTATTTTGAATTATTGAAAGCAGTATTCTGATCGGGGCAGGAACTAGGTAACTGGCTCCCTCACACAAGAATGCACTAACATCCACATCAGATCGAAGACCAGAGAGGTATGATCTCCTCCCCATAGCCCATACAACCTCCTGGTGACCTGAAGGGTGGCTCTGCCCACCTCAAGGCTGCTGGTGGTGTGCTACATTTTTTTTTTTTTTTTAATCTTTCTTTTTAGTTCTTCCCTCTCCACCTCCCCTTTTTCTCTTTTATTCAACCTTGCCCTTGCTGCCTTGCTAGTCAGCAGTGCCCACCACTGCCCCTCCCTGGTCAGTGGTGCATGTTCCCAGAGAGTGAATGCTGTGTTCCACTGCAACCATGTTTGCCAGGTAGTGCTTCTGCTAGCACTGTACTGCCATTGTTTTTTCTTTCTTAGTTCTTCTCTTTTACCATTGACCTCTGTTGTGATTTTTCTTCCCCTTTTCTTTTTTTTGATTGGGCAGAATGGCTGTCTGCCTCTTACTGCCTCCATGGTCAGCAATACACCACCCCCTCCACAGCGACAGTGGAGCTGCATGGAGCTCTCTACCCATAGAATGAACTCCACATTCCCGATGCAGCTGTGTTTGGCAGCAAATTTCTTCTCAGTTTTTCTTCTCTTTATTTTCTTCTCAGTTTTTCCATCCTCCCTGTCATTTGTTTTACTCTTTTATTTTTCCTCTCCACCCCCTTTTTTTTTGCCCTGCCCCTTGCCACCTCCACTTTCAGTAGCACTTATGCCCCTCCCTTGTGCATTTAGTAGCAAGTGTTCCTGTGGAGTGACTGCTACATTCCCGTTGCAGTTATCTTTGGCAGCTAGTGCTTACGCCACTACTGTGCTGCTTTTTTTCTTTATCTTTTTCTTCTTAGGTCTTCTTTTTCCCCTCCCCGTTTTATTCTTCTTTTTACCCCCTTTAGTTCTGGCAGTGTAGTGCCTAAGGCATTTGACTGCTAACCAGAAGGCTGTTGGTTCAAACCCACCAGCCACTCCTCTGAATGAAGGTTGGGCAATCTACTTCCATAGTGATACCACCTTGAAAACCCAAGGAGGGGTCGCTATTAGATCCAACTCAATGGCAATGAGTTTGATTTTTTTTTTTTTTGGTTTCTTCTTCCCCTCTCCCCTTTCTTTTTTTCCCTAGCAGTTTGGAACCAGTGATCCTATGCAGCCATACCCACCACACCTGTTGCCCTACCCACTGGACAAGTACCACCATCTACTCAAGCAAAACTGAATCAACAACAGATGGTGACAAAACTCCCCAGCCTGCCCTCAGCTGCACTACATGACCAGCAATCACAGAATAACACCCACAGTTCCCACCTGTTACCAAATCCATAGGAGACAGGTGGTGAGGACTCCAGCACTGTCAAGATAGCAACCAAAGTACTACAATCATCTCACTGCCAAGACATATTAAAATAAAATAAAACAAAAAAGCAGGGTAAAGCAACTTGTATTCTTGTATGAAAACATACAATCAATAACAACAACAACAAAAAAACTAATACCACAATGTCTCAGACAACACACAACTTCAAATAATACTCACAAAAAAGGACAAGATAGCTCAAGCAAATAACCAAAATACAGGCCAAGAAAATTTCCCAGAGGAAAAAATGCTACTGCAACTATATGATAAGGAATTCAAAAGAATTACTCTTAAGTCTCTACAACAGATTAAGAATAATTCAGGAAAACAAGAATAAATTGACAAAATGAATGATAAAATTAGAAACCATACAAAAACAGTAAACAGAAAAAAAAAAGAGACTGACTAAAATTTCAGAAATGGACAATGTAATGGAAGACAGAATTAGCAAAATTGAGGACAAATCTCTTAGTACTTATTTGTTAAAGGAATAATCAGGAAAAAAATGAAAAAAACAATTAAGAACATCTAAGAATTATGTGGGAAACCATCAAGAGGAATAACAAATTATTAAGAAGAAACAAAAAAAGCACAAAGAAAACTGTCACAAATATTTGTTGAAAGTAAACTTCTCCAGTGTCATGAAAGATGAGAAGCTATGCATTCAAGAAGCTCAACAAATACCAAATAGGCCTCAAATGAAAACCACCAAGATATATTGTAATCAAACTTTCCAAAACCAAAGTTAAAGGAAAAATCCTAAAAGCAGCTTGGAATGAATGGAAAGGTACCTACAAAGGAGAACCAGTAAGATTAAGATCTGATTTCTCAGCAGAAACCATGCCAGTGAGAAAGCAAAGCAGTGACATATATAAAGCCCTGAAAGAAAAAAAAAAAAAACACCAATAATCATACACCCAGAAAAACTGTCCATCAAATATGATGGTAAAATTACAACATTTCCAGATAAATAGAAATTAAGGTAATTTGTAAAAACCCGACCAAGCTTATAAGAAATGTTAAAAAGAATCCTCTGGGCAGAGACCCAACAAAGGCAGAGAACAATCTGAGATTAAGACACACAACAACATACCCAAAAATCAACCTTAGTATGGAAATATAAAATACACCTACAAAACTGAAAATAGGGAACCAGAAGTGTCAATGTATAAATGATGACAACTACAAAGCAGAAAAGAGCTTTGGTAGCATAGTGCCTAAGGCACTTGACTGCTAACCAGGAGGCTGGCAGTTCAAACCCACCAGCCACTCCTTGGAAGGCAGGTTGGGCTATCTATGATACTGCCTCAGAAACCCAAGGAGGGGTCGCTATGAATCGGGTCCAACTCGAGGGCACATAACAACAACAACAACAACACAATAAAATGGACTGCTTTAAACTTAGGAAGAATAAGATACAGAGTAACTCAAACAAAATTAACAAACTTTCTCATTAAAATAAAAAAGAAGAAACTCTAAAGACTCAGTAAACACTAAAATGACAGTAACAAAGGAAACTATAAGAAAATTCATAAAATGAATTCAGCACAGAAAAACATATGAAACAAAGAAATCAACAGCACCACAAATGTGCGTGCACACGCACACACACACAAACACAGCAAAATTACAATAGTAAATCCACACCTTGTTGTTGTTGTTATTTGCCGTCGAGTCGGCCCCGACTCATAGCGACCCCTCCTTGGGTTTCCGAGGCAGTATCACTACGGAAGTAGGACTGCCCAACCTTCCTTCCGAGGAGTGGCTATCAACAGTTATACTGAATGTAAACAGATACACCAGTAGTAGCAGAATGGATAAGAAAACATGATGCATCAATATGCTGTTTACAAGAGACAAACTACAAAGACAAAAATAAGCTAAAAATCAAAGAATAGGAAAACATAAATCAAGCAAATGGCAACCAAAAAAGAGCAGGCAATATTAATTTCTGATAAAATAGACATTAAGACCAGCAAAAGATACAAAGAAGGACATTATATAAAGGGCCAATCCAACAAGAGAACATAATCATAATAAATACCTATGTACCCAATCAAGAGCCCTAAAATACATGAATCAAAATTTAACAGAATTGAAAAGAGAAATACACAACCCTACAATAATAGTAGGAGACTTTAAAACACCACTTTCAATGAAGGATAGAACAACTAGAAAGAAACTCAATAAAGATAAAGAAGATTGAAACAACATAAACAACTAAACCTTAAAGATACATATAGAACACTCCACCCAACATCAGCAAAATATAAACTTTTTTCCAGTGCACATGGAACACTCCCCAGAATAGACCAAATGTTAGACCGTGAGCAGGCCTCAATAAATTTAAGATTAACAAAATACTACAAAGCATCTTCTCAGATCACAATGTTATAAAATTAAAAATCAACAACAGGCAGATCAAGAGAGGAAAAAAATCAAATACACAGAAATTTAATAATACCCTGCTTAAAAACTACTAATAGAAGAAATAAAAAAAAATTCCTTGAATCAAATGAGAATGAAAACAAAACATAAAAATCTTTGGGACACAGCAAAAGTAGTGCTCAGAAGACAATTTACTGCAATGAATGCATACATCAAAATAGAAGAGAGAAAACCAACACCTTATGTCCAACAATTAGAAAAAGAATAGCAAAAAAAAAAAAATAAAAAATAAAAAGCCTTCAGTCACTCAAAGAGAGGAAATAAAGATTCAAGCAGAAATAAATGAAACCAAAACCAGAATAAAATCAACAAGACTAGAAGTTGGTTTTTTTAAAAGGATTAATAAAATTGACAAATCACTAGCAAATCTAACAAAGGAAAAGATGGAGAAGATGCAAATAAGAAATAGGGGATGTCACAACAGAACAAACTGAAATAAAAGGATAATAACGGAATACTATGAAGAACTGTACTCCAACAAATTTGAAAACCTAGAAGAAATGGACAAATTTCTAGAAACACACTACCTACCCAAACTAATATAATCTGAGGCAGAAAATGTGAACTGACCCATTACAAAAGAAGAAATTGAATAGATTAAAAAAAAAAAAAGAAACTCCCAACAAAAAAGTCCTCGCCCATATGGCTTCACTAGGAATTCTCCCAAACATCCAGAGAAGAGCTGACAACAATTCTACACAAACTACTCTAGAATATAGTAAAGGATGGAATACTCCCAAACTCATTCTATGAAGGAAGCATAACCCTAATACAAAAACCACACAAAAACACCACTAAAAAGGAAAATAATAGACTGATATCCCTCATGAACACAGGCATAAAAAATCTCAACAAAATTCTCAGTTAATAGAATCCAACAACATATCAAAAAAATCATGATCAAATGGGATTCTTACTAGGCATGTAAGGATGGTTCAACATTAGAAAAGCAATCAACATAATCACATAAAGAAAACAAAGGAAAAGAACAT
The DNA here is from genome assembly GCF_000298275.1 of Orycteropus afer afer. Lineage (NCBI taxonomy): Eukaryota > Metazoa > Chordata > Mammalia > Tubulidentata > Orycteropodidae > Orycteropus > Orycteropus afer. The sequence continues at coordinate 2,688,135 of NW_006921755.1, forward strand.
GATCAAATCAATCAATGCAGAAAAGCATTTGACACAATCCAACACACATTCTTGATAAAAATTTTCAGCAAAATAGGAATAGAAGGGAGATTCCTGTACATAATTAAGGGCATACACACAAAACCAATGGCCAACACTTATTCTTAATGGAGAGAGAGTGAAAACATTCCTCCCACAAATGGCAACCAGACAACATGTCCTTTATCTCCACTCCTATTCAATATTGTACTGGAAGTCCTAACCAGAGCAATAAGCAAGAAAGGGAAATAAAAGGCATCCAGATTGGCAAAGAAGAAGTAAAACTATCTCTATGTGCAGATGAGATGATCTATACATAGTAAATTCCAGAAACTCAACAAGTACTGAAACTAACAGAAGGATTCAGTAAAAGTGAAAGAGTAAAAGATCAACAAACATAATTCAGTTGGAGTCCTTTACACTAACAAAGAAAACTTGGAAAAGGAAATCAGAAAAAAGACAAAGACTTAGAAATAAATCTAACCAGAGATATCAAAGATCTACACAAAGAAAACTACAAAGCACTACAAGAAACTAAAAAAGACTGACATAAATGGGAGAATATACCATGCTCATTGTTCTGGTTACCTAGTGCCACTCTGACAGGAATATACCACAAATGGGATGCTTGAACAAACAGAAGTTTATTCTCTTACAGTTTGGAGGCTTTAAGTCTGAGTTCAAAGTGCTAGGCTCTAGGGGCTGTGTGAAAGCCCCTCGATCTTGGGCTTCAGCTCTGCTTCTTGCTCCCAACCCACTGAAGCTAGAGGCATCTCTTCACTCAAGTAGTTTATTGGCTGCTGAGGCTAACGAGCCCAAGGTCGACAAATAAAATGGCACAGTAACGATGTTACCAAACCACATGGCAGGCCATTAATTCAAGTTCATCAAAAGTCCCAAGGTTGGCAGAGCATAGCAGGCTGCTGAGCAACGACATAGCTACATGCAGGATCCAAGCGTGCCATATGCTGGAGACCATTCCCCAAGGCTTCTCCTTATACAAGAAGCAGACCACATCCCTAGGGCAGATACTCAGCTGCTCACAGTAGATTCCACCATGGAGTTGATTATCAGTCTCATCATGGAGAATACTACATCCAGCTGCCCAGCCACTCAAACAGGCCCAGCCAAGTTGACACACAAACTTAACTACCACACTCATAGACAGGAAGACTTAACACTGAGAAAATGTTTGATCTACAGATAGAATGCAAACCCAATTCATATTCCATCATCATTTTTTAAAGAGATGGAAAAACTAATCATCAGCTTTATATTGAAAGTAAAGACACTACTAAAGAAGAACAAAGTAGGAAGCCACTCACTCTCCAATCTCAAAACTCACTATGCAGCCACAGTAGTCAAAACAGCCTGGTATGTTACAATGACAGACACATAGACCAATGGAACATAATTGAGAACGTAGATGTAACTCCCTCCACCTATGGACAGCTGATTTTTGACAAAGGGCTAAAATCCCATAAAATGGGGGAAGACACAGTCTTTTTAACAAATGGCGCTGGAAAAACTGGATATCCACTTGCAGAAAAATCAAACAGAATACATGTCAATCACCATAAAAAAAAAAATTAAAGACGGATTGAAAACCTAAATGTAAAATATGTTGTTGTTGTTATGTGCCGTCCAGTCGGCCACGACTCATAGCGACCCCTCCTTGGGTTTCCGAGGCAGTATCACTACGGAAGTAGGATTGCCCAACCTTCCTTTCGAGGAGTGACTGGTGGGTTTGAACCGCCAGCCGTCTGGTTAGCAGGCAAGTGTCTTAGCTACTATGCTACCAGAGCTCCTAATGTAAAATATAAAACTATACAAATTATCAAGAAAAAAACAGGGGCAAACTTAGGTGCCCTAACACATGCCATAAATACACTATCAAACATAACTAAAAATGCACAAACAGCAGAAGCCAAACTAGATGACTGGAACCTCCTCAAAATTAAAACATTTATATTTATGTATATCCAAAGACTTGACCAAAAGTGTAAAAAAGAGAACCTAAGATTGGGAAAATATTTGGCAACCACATATTCAGACAATTTTACAGAAAATTTCAACAACTCAACAACAGAAAGAAGCACCTGAAAAATGGGCAAAGGACATGAACAGATGCTTCACCAAAGAAGGTATCCAGGCAGCCAACAAACATGAAGAAATGCTCTCATGCTCATTCACCATTAGACAGATGCAAATTAAAACAACAGTGAGATATCATTTCATCCCAACACTAGTAGCAATATTTACAAATACAGAAAACAACAAATGCTGGCAAGGGTGTGAGTGACTGGAACCCTCCTACAAAGGTGGTGGGATTGTAAAATGGTGCAACTACTGTGGAAAACAGTATGGTACTTCCTTTATTTTTAAAGGAAACAGATACACCAAAGGACTCAGCAACCTCACTACTAGGTATACATCCTAGAGAGATAAAAGACGTGACATGAACAGGTATGTATACACTCATGTCCACCACAGCATTATTCACAATAGCAGAGATGGAAACAACCAAAGTGCCCATCAACAGATGAATGGATAAACTATGGTCTGTAGACACAATGGAATACTATGCAACATTAAAAAATAATGATGAATCTGCCAAACACCTTAAAACATGGAGGAGTGAAATTAGTCAATCACAAAAGGACAAATACCATGAGACCACTACCATAAAAAGTCAAGAAAAGGTTTACACACAGAAAGGAACATTCTTTGAAGGTTACCAGAGATGCGAAGGGAAGAGAGCGTTAACTAACTACAGGGTAGATACATATTGACTAGGAAAAGGCAGTATGTAATAAAGAGGAGGTCAGCACAAAAATGATCAAGGCAAAGGAAGACACTGGGAGAAGTACAATAGTTAAAGGCAACAAAGGTAAGTACTATTATATACACAATCCTGCAATAAGAGTAATAACAATAATCTATGACTGGATATATAAATAGACACCCAAGCTGAACAGGTGTGGGAAGGCGAATGGAACTACACTTACAAATACATAAAGGTTTCACAGAGAATATTTCCACATATGTATTTTTATGTGCTGCAAATATATCTACGAATATAGGAGAGCATACAGGGGACAAAGTTATGAAAACTTCTTAGCCATAACCAAACACCTTGAGGGAATGAATCACCAGGCCTGGAGGCTCAGGACAATAAACCTGGGGACATCAAGGTCAACTGGGATAACACAGTCCACAAAGACAATGTTCTACATCCTACTTTGGTGAGCAGCAACTAGCTCTTAAATGTTTGTGAGTGGTCACTTAAAGTATAATTACTAGTCTCTCCTCATCAGGAGCAGAATGGAAAACAACAAATAAAATAAAAGATGCAAAGAAACAGTTAGCTCAAAGGACTGACGGACCCAGCCTCCACAACCCTGAGATCAGAAAAACAAGAAGATGCGTGGCTATCACTGCTGACAGCTCTGGAAGTGATCACAATAGGAGGTCCTGGTTAGAGCGGGAGAAAAACGTGGAACTAAAAGAAAAAAAAACTGGCTTACTAGTCTGTTAGAGACTGGTGGAACCCTAAGACTATGGCCCTTAAATATCCTTTAAGCGTGGAACTGAACTCCTGTACCTCGACATTCAGCCAAACAGAAAAGCCTATAAGGTCAACGATAACACCACAGAGGCACTCACTCCTTTGAACAATCAACCATAAAAGATCAAAAGGGCAGCATTTGCCCAGGGATAAAGCTCAGAAGGTAGGAAGGGATAGGAAAGAAGGACAAATGGAAACAGTGAACACAAGGAGGAAGTAGGAAGAGTGCTATCACATTGTGGGGATTGCAATCAATGTCACAAAACAAAGTGTGTTCAAATTGAATGGAAAAACAATTTGCTCTGTAAACTTTCATGCAAATCA
>NW_006921755.1:2692144-2710171 GCF_000298275.1 Orycteropus afer afer
CCTTTATGATTTATTCTATATTCATTTATTTTATTGCACTTTGGGTGAAAGTTTACGGAGCAAATTAGGTTTATTTTCAACAATTTATACATTTTTTTTTGTTTTGTTTCTTGATATTAGTTGCAATTCCCTCAATGTAACAGTACTCTCTTCACTTTCTGTGTTCCTCGTTTCCATTCATCCTTGTTTCCTACCTGTGTGTACCACTGTTTTTGGGCAAAAAGTGTTGCCTTTTTGGATTCTATGGTTGATTGTTCTGAGGGTTATGTTCTGTACAGATATTATTATTCACTTTATGGCTCTACCTATTTGGTTGAAAGGTGATCCTCAGGGGTGGGTTCAGTTTTGAGTTTTTAGGGTGTATAAGGGCCATTGTTTTAGGGGTTCCACCAGTTTCCACCAGGCCAATAATTCTGGTCTATTTTATGGTTTCAGATTTTGCTCTACACATTTGTCCCATTCTGTCCAGGACATTCTACTATGATCCTAATCAATGCAGTCATTATGATAGTTGAGCGCTATTTAGTTCATCCAGTCTCAGGGTAGTAGAGGCTGTGGTTCACATAGTCCATTTGTCTTTTGGACTAATTATTTCCTTAATTATTTTCTTTTTTTTCCACTCTTCTTTGCTCCAGACAGGGAGAGACCAATTGTTGGATTTCAGATGGCTGCTCACAAGCTTTTAAGACCAGGGATGAAAGGGGAAGGGAGGGAAGATCACTAAGAAAAGACATGTTATTAACTTGGATAAAGGAAAGACAAAATGAAATTAAAGGGAGTTCAGCACAATAAGACCATGGCAAAGGAAGACACTGGGAGGTGCACAAGAGTCAAAGGCAATAAAGGTAAATACTACTACATTCAAAATCCTGCAGTAACAGTAATAACAAAGAATAATCTACCAGTAGCTACATAGGTAGATATACAAGCTGAATAGGTGTGAGAAGCCAAATAGGACTACACCCACAAGTATAAATAGGTGTGGCAGATGATATTTCTACATATATATTTGTATGTGCATACAGGGGCCAAACTTATGAAAACTTCTTAGCCACTGGGGAAAAAAAAAAAAAAAAAAAAACCTGAGGGAATGAGTCACTTGATTTCATAGCTGAGGACCATAGTTTCAGGACTCATCTAGGTCAATTGACATGACATAGTCCACAAAAATAACGTTTTATATCCTATTTTGGTAAGTTGTAGGGTATTAAAATGATGTCCATTTTCATTGCTTCTATTATGCATCACACTAAAAATTGTAATCAGTATAAGAAAAAGAAATAAAAGCTTATGGATTAGAAAGATAGGATTAAATTGTTTTTATTCACAAGTCTAGGTAGAAAATTCACTATACAAAGCTGCCACAAGGACCCTTGGGGTACACAGAATAAGAGCTCAGGTTTGAAACAAAAGATCAGCAGTTTAAACCAACCCAAGGGAGTAAGAGGTGGTAATGTGCTTCTGTAAGGACTACAGCCTTGGAAACCCTATGAGGCCTACTCTTTCTTATAAGAGTTGCTGTGAGTAACAGTTGACTTGACGACACAGCAGCAGCAGCAGCAGCAGCAGCAGGATCAGCAGCAGCAGCAAAGCTATTAGATCTAAAAAAAGAGTTTCATAAAGTTGCAGGACACAAGATCAATATATAAAAATAAAAATAAAAAAAGACCAAACTTACTGTCTGATAGAGACTGGTGGAAACCCCAGTGCAGTACATGTTTCGTTCTTTCAAGCCTAGAGTGGAACTCACCACTGTAGCTCAACTTAGGCCTGTATGATGAACAACACCAGGGAGGTATGCACTCTCTAAAACAACAAATCATATGAGATCAAAAGGCAGTATTTGCCCAGGTAAAAAGCTCCCAAGGAAGGAAGGAATAGGAAAAAAGAGCGATGGAAACAGTAACCACAGGAAGAAAATAGAAAGATTGCTGTTACATTGTGGGGATTGTAATCAATGTCACAAATCAAAACTTTTATGAATAATTGAATGGAAAAACAATTTGCTCTGTAAACTTTCATGCAAATCAAACTAAAAAAAAAAAAAAAAGACTGACATGTTATTGGAGATAATGAGCTTGGTGTTTCATATGTAAGTCAGAAGCAACAATGGGACATCATGATCAAAGAGTCTGCTAGACGCTCAATATATGAAATCTGAGTTTATGAAAGGACACATTCAGAGACATTTTTAGAAACTGCAAGCAGAAAACAAGTATGAGGCAGTTCAACTCATGGAAGAAATTCTTTTCCAAAGAATACTAAGGCCCTCTGGGATGATAAAGTCTGCCTTATACCACTGACAACTAGAAACTTAAAACTTCTGGTTACTTATAGAAGACTAAAAAGAATTCAGTCACCAAGAAATATGAAGTTCTAATATGTGTTATTACATAAATGAACGTTGAAAACACAACCTTAATCTTCATTCATTGTTGGCAGGATTGTAAAATAATATAGTAGCCATAGAAAACAATTTGGAGGTTCCTCAAAAAATTGAACAGAATTACCATATGATCCAGCAATTCCATTCCTAGGTATATAAATAAAAGAATTAAAAACAAAAATGCAGATACTTGTACAGCAGTGTTCATCACAGCACAATTCACAGTAGCCAAAAGGTGGAAAGAGCTTAAATGTCCATCAATGGATAAGAGATAAATATATAATCAAAATGTAGTATATACATTATTATTATTCAGCCATAAAAAGAAATGAAATCTGATAAACGCTACTACATGAATTAACCTTGGAAACGTTATGCTGCGTGAAATAAGTCAGTCATGAAAAACATATTGTATTCTGTTGTTGTTGGGTGCCATCAAGTTGTCTCCGACTCATAGCGACCTTATGTACAGCAGAACGAAACACTGCCCAGTCCTGTGCCAGCCTCATGATCCCTACTATACCTGAGCCCATCACTGCAGCCACTGTGTCTATCCATCTCATTGAAGGCCTTACCCTTTTTCACTGACCCTCCACTTTACAAAGCATAATATCCTTCTCCAGAGATGGTCCCTTCTGACAACAGTACCAAAGTAGGTGAGACGAAGTCTGGCCATTCTCACTTCCAAGGAGCATTCCGGCTGCGCTTCTTCTAGGACAGATTTATTAGTTCTTTTAGCAGTTCATGGTAGTTTCAGCATTCTTTGCCAACACCACAACTCAAAAAAGCATAGACTCTTGTTTGGTCTTCCTTATTTGCTGTCCAGCTCTCACATGTATATGAGGCGATTGAAAATACCATGGCTTAAGTTAGGTGCACCTTAGTTTTCAAGGAGACATCTTTGCTCTTCAGCACTCGAAAGAGGTCTTTTGCAGCTGATTTGTCCAATGCAATATGTCGTCTTGACGTCTTGACTGCTGCTTCCATTGGTGTTGATTGCAGAACCAAGTAATATGAGGTCTTTGACAACTTCAATCTTTTCTCCATTTATTGTGACGCTGCTTATTGGTCCATTTGTGAGGATTTTTTGTTTTCTTTATTTTGAGATGTAATCCATACTGCAGACTGTAGTCTTTAATCTTCATCAATAAGTGCTTCAAGTCATCTCACTTCCAGCAAACAAGGTTATGTCCTTTCCATATTGCAGGTTGTTAATGAGTCTTCCTCCAATCCTGATGCCACGTTCTTCTTCATATAGTCCAGCTTCTTGGATTATCTGTTCAGTATACAGATTGAATAAGTATAGTTACAAAGATACAACCCTGACGCACTCCCTTCCTGATTTTAAACCATGCAGTATCCCCTTGTTCTGTTCAAACAACAGATTCCGGTCTAGGAACAGGTTCCTCATGAGCACAATGAAGTTATCTGGAATTCCCATTCTTCTCAATGTTATGCATAATTTGTTATGATCCACACAATCAAATGCTTTTGCATAGTCACTAAAACACAAGTAAATATCTTTCTGGCATTCTCTGCTCTCAGCCAAGATCCATCTTACATCAGTAATGACATCCCTCTTTCCACATCTTCTTCTGAATCCAGCTTGCATTCCTGAAAGTTCCCGGTCAATATACCATTGCAACCATGTTTGAATTATCTTCAGTAAGATTTTATTTGCATGTGATATTAATGATATTTTTTGATAATTTCCACTTTCTGTGGGATCACCTTTCTTTGGAATGGGTACAAATGGGAATGTCTTCCAGCCAGTTGTCCAGGTAGCTATCTTCCAAATCTTCTGGCATAGATGAGTGATTGCCTTTAGATGAGTATCCATTTGTTGAAACATCTCAATGGCTCAATTCCTGGAGCCTTATTCTTTGCCAATTCCTTCAGTTTAGCTTCTACTTCTTCCTTCAGTACCACTGGTTCTTGATCATATGCCACCTCCTGAAATGGATGAACATCGACCAATTCTTTTCAGTACAGTGACTCTGTGTACTCCTTCCAACTTCTTTTGATGTTTCTTCCTTCATTCAATATTTGCCCACAGAATCTTTCAATATTGCAACTCAAGGCTTGAATTTTTTCTGCAGTTCTTTCAGTTTGAGAAATGCTGAGCATGTTCTTTCCTTTCAGATTTCTAACTCCAGATCTTTGCACATTTCATTATAATAATTGACTTTGTCTTCTTGAGATGCTCTTTGAAATCTGTTCAGTTCTTTTATCTTGTTAGTTCTTCATTTGCTTTAGCTACTCTCTGCTCCAGGGCAAATTTCAGAGTGTCTTCTGACATCCATTTTGGTCTTTTCTTTCTTTCCTGTCTTTTTTATGACCTTTTGCTTTCTTCATGGATGATGTTCTTGATGTCATCCCACAATTCCTCTGGTTTTTGGTCCTTGGTGTTCAATGCATCAAATCTGTTCTTTAGATGGTCTCTAAATCCAGGAGGGATATAATCGAGGTCATATTTTGGCTCTTACGGACTTGTTTTAATTTTCTTCAACTTCAACTTGACCTTGCATATGAAAAGTTGATGGTCTATTACACAGTCAGCTCCTGGCATTATTTTGGATGAAGATACTGAGCTTCTCCATCATCTCTTTCCACAGATGCAGTCAATCTTATTCCCGTGTACTCCACGTGTATAACCACCGTTTATGTTGTTGAAAAGGTATCTGCAACAAATAAATTGTTGGTCTTGCAAAAGTCTATCATATGATCTCCAGCATCATTCTATCATTAAGGCCATATTTTCTAACTACCAGTGATTCTTTTTTGTTTCCAATATTTTGCATTCTGATCACCAGTGATAATGAACACATCTTGAATCCACGTTTGGTCAATTTCAGACTGCAGAAGTTGGTAAAAATCTTCAATTTCCTCATTTTGCCTAGCTATATACACTCATGATTTGTACATGTTTCCATCTGTAGTTATCCTTCAATTAAAAAATTTATTTAAAAATCTTGAAGATAAAGGCAAATGAGTCTTTGAAAAACAATCATTCAAACAAACAAAAAGTAATAATAAAGGCAACAAGAAACTCCAAAAAAAGCAAAAGCTATGAAAGAGCGTCAAGGCCCAAACAGAAGGAAACACTAGTAACTGAAAGTTCCAGAAAAACAGAGAATTCACTGTTTATTATTAGGAATGTCTTTCTTTAAATGACCCCATTCAACCTAAGAACAACATATGGAAGATTTGGTTGTAATTGCAGTATAGAACGTAAATGTTAACAATCTTTGCAATGTAAAAATAAATACACATAGCTAAAACAGGAAAGCTGGACAAAACAGTAGGGGTGGTTAAAGGGGAGATGAGAAATTGATTGCAACTGATAGAATGAGAAATTAAAATATGAGATTAAATAGGTTATCCACAAAATATTCCAGGAGTGAGAAAAGTACATAGAAGCAGCAAGACTGGCCATGTATTACTAAGTATTTTAACTGGATTTTAGGAGCTCTGGTGGCATAATCCCTAAGGCATTTGATTGCTAACCAGAAGGCTGGTGGTTCAAACCCACCAGCCATTCCTCGGAAGGAAGGCTGGGCAATCTACTTCTGTAGAAATACAGGCTTGGAAACCCAAGGAGGGGTCACTATGAGTTGCAATCAACTCTATGGCAGTGAGTTTGATTTTTTTTGTAATGGATACAGGCATGTTTTTTTTCTATACTATTCCGCCTACTTTTACTTACTACTTTCCCATGATAAAAAATAATTTTTTTTTTTCTTTTGGAAAAGGCAACTGAGAGAAGAGCAAAACATAATAAATCTGTCAAACACTGGAAAGAAAGAAAGGGGGGAAGTAATTAAATCTTTCAAGGCTAGGAATAAATAAAGTTGAAACACTGAGAAACAGGGTATAAATATTATTCAAAGTTATGGAGACAACTAGAAATGGTTACAAAGGGTTACCTCTGAGAAGTCAAACTGGTAGTAGAGATGTGAGGGATGGTAATCTTTACCACTACCAGCTTTCTTCAAAAACTGGTTATCATTTTAATTGAGTATTTTTAATTAAAATGATTTTATTTTAAAGACTGATAAAATAAATGCTTAATAAAAAAAATAGTGGCAGTTAAGATGCTTAATTATTTATACTTTATATAAACAATTAGCTCACAAAACAGAGGGTCTATAATACATTATATTTTAAAGAATATTACCAAATACTTTAAATACTATTCTTAAATATATTATAATTTTTAGATTATACTATCTTAAAATGAAAATAAGTTATCCCATCAAATTACATGCTAATTTAAACTAAATAATAATTTAATAAATAATTAAAGAATAATGAAACTTGGGAGTCATTAAAAATTATTCCTATATTTACTACTATGATTCAAGATCTAAGAAAATCAATTTATCATATTTTTAAGCTGTCAAGTTTTAATTAAAAAGCAGATTACAGCAGTACAATAAAACAAATTATCTTACCTCTTTTTCTTCACCAACTTGGTCCAAACTCTCATGACTTGAAGGATTATATGGAATTACTGAAAACCCAATCCCAAACATTGAAAAAAAAAAAGTGAGGGGGAGAGGAAAAAGAACATAGCATCCATGAACTGAGTTTGACATAAAAATTTTCTCAATTTATCATAAAAAAGACCAGACTTACTAGTCTGAGACAATGGTGGAATTCCCAAGGCTAAGGCCTTTAGTCACCCTTCAGGCCTGAAACTGAACTCCCTCCAGTGGGTCAATTTTCAGCCAGACAAGAGACAGTTACTTCTATAAGGTGAATAGTAACACTAGGCAGGTATGCATTCCTTAGAACAATCAACCATTCGAGATTAGAAGGGCAGCATTTGCCCAAGGACTAAGTTAGAAGGCAGGAAAGGTTAGGAAAGGAGGAGGATGGAAACTGAACACAAGGGAGGAAGTGAGATGAGTGATGTTACACTGTGGGGGTTGTAGTCAATGATATGAAACAAAATGTGTATGAATTGTTTTGTGTATGAACTAATTTGTTCTGTATGTCTTCGCCCAAATTATAATAAAAAGTTAAAAAAAAAAAACCTCTCAATTTGATTTTGCTTTACTTCTGAATATGTCTTCATTACTTAAAATTAAATACCTGTTCTAGTAATAACAAGGGAGCTCTGGTGGCATAATGCCTAACGCATTTGACTGCTAACCAGAAGGCTAGAGGTTCAAAGCCACCAGTCACTCCACAGAAGGAAGGTTGGACAATCTACTTCCATAGTGATACCGCCTCAGAAACCCAAGGAGTCAGATCCACCTCCATGGCAGTAGTTTGAGAGTAATAACAAATTGTACGTAAGAATGACTCAAATTATAATCTTTCCCAGGAGAAAAGAGAGCAAGGACCAACCTGGAAGCTAAGTACTAGATTTAGAAAATATTTTTCCTATTTTTAAAACATATCTCCTTACAAATTAATTGAACAACTTCTATAAGGGTGACTCTATAAACGGTATTTAATTATTTTAGTATGACTTTTCACTCACTTCATTTATACTCAAACTTCTACTACATAGGACAATAAAGAACTGACAAAGAGAAGACACTAGGCTATTCCTTGAAGCTACTCAGCGCAGATAAGCCCATATTTCAGATAATCAGCTTTTTCCAAGACTAAGAAACCATACTCTGTCTTTCCAGAAAACCTCTCTTGCCTTCCCTTTCCTGATTCAGCCCAGATCAGGGTACTGTTTCCTTTAATTGATCTCTAATGTTTCCAGAGAGGTATTTAAAATTTTGTACATATTTGACATTGTAACTCATATGATCAATGTTTAACTTTCCAGACTGCATTTTTATATATTTTACATAAACTCTTCTTTTAATAATAAAGCTTTTAATAAAACAGGTCATTTGAACATTGCCATAATATTAGTATATTTGGCCCACAAGATCAACTGTATATTTTCTCATTATTGAAAAAAAAGCTAGGTTTGTTGAATTAAAAAGATTTCAAAAAATTTACCTGAATGAGAGAAAACTCAGTTTATATAGTTATATTTTATAATGCCAACTATGTGTGTTTAGTATTATGATTGATCTTACCACCATAAAAATTTAGGAAGAACAGAGTCATCACAAGAAGTCTTTGAGTGCTACTTTGTTAATGAACAACAGTTCGTGCCATCATAATTCTCACCTGTCTGTGCATGGTCCGGATGCATGGATGTCTGATCCATGGGCATCATTGGCTCCTACAAACATTTCCAAAGATGAAATAACTCAGTGAATTCTTTCAAAATTCCCATAGATTTTACAAATCCAGAAGTACATTACTTCAATAAGATACAGCATAATAAAATTTAAATTTGAAGAAATGTAACTTGTTACTATATTTAATTTTATTATATGAAACGATACACTATTTCTGTGAATGAGGTAATCCCCTCCTGGCCAGCGGTTTGAACTCACCAGGGCTGCTCTTTAGGAGAAAATACCTGGCAATCTGCTTCTATAAAAATAACAGCTTAGGAAACCCTGTGAGGCAGTTCCACTACATCCCATAGGGTCACTGTGAGTCGGAATCAACCCGACAGCACACAACAACAACAAAAACCTGTATTTGTGAATGAGGTAATGTTAGTCACATTCTACAGATAACAGAAGACAACACGAAACTAATTTTAGACCATCGAAGAGAAATCAAATTATACTTCAAAGGAAATTCCTGTACTCTGACTTATTTCTCTTCTATACTACTTACTCTTCCTTTGAGTCCCTTTAAAGGGGGCTCTTGGCTCACTTTAAGTCCCTGGCAAAAGGAGTCTCTAGAACATACATTATTTAGCTGAGAACAAGAGATAGGCTTCAGCATGTCTAAAAATCTCTTAAAATAACATGCAATTTTTTGTGGGTTTCCCAATTTTCTGGAGATTCTCAAAGGTGTCAGTGGCCCAGTAAGTTAAAAGAAATACCTACTAGAAAATGACTTAACCAACTAACTGCCAATAACCTTGGGAACAATACTAATTCAAATCAAATTTTTACTAATTCATTAATTTGGATCTAAGTTTAACGAATTCCAGTAAGAAAGAGATAAAATCAAGAAGGATCATAGTCATAAAGTTATAGCTTACCACCCACCCCACCCCACCCCACAACTATAAACTCAATCCTAAATTTATATGAACTAGCTAAATAATTCCAATACCAAAAGGTCAATACCAATATTAATCTACTTTCACTATGTCCAAAGAAGATCTATGAATATGTTAACATCATTTTAGAGGACAATTTAGAAGGATATATCCAAATCTTCATAAAAATGCATATTCTTTAATCTAGTAATTCTAATTCTGGATTCTTAAGGAAATAGTAATATTTATTTACTGTGAAGTTCATTATCATTTTCTTCATAAGAAAATCTGGAAACAACTCAAATATTTAATCATAGAGAACAGGTTAAATTAATTATGGTATAAAAATGTACATGAGGTCACCAGGAGTTGTAATCCACTCAACAGCAATTGGTTTTTATAAACATATAATAAACTATTGTGCTAAAAATAAGGAAAATATATTCTATAATCTATATTGATATAGAAAGATGACCAAAATAGATTGTTCAGTAAGAAAAATGGGTTAGAATAAACAGTATGTGTATAATAGGATCTCACTTTCATTTTAAAAGTATGGGAAACAAAGAAACACAACCAAATATTATGTGCTTTCTGATGGAAAACACACCACCTTCTATGAAAGGAATCTTAAAAAAAATTCCACACAAAACAAAAACGTGTAATCTGAGTAAGCCTCCAGATCCAACTACTATATACAGGGAATAAAGAGGGCAGAAGAACACATTAGACATCACCATGGAGAAGCAATGAGGAAAATTCTGTGCCACTCTAAATGACAAACCCAGTTTCTTCTATAAAAAAATTGTAAGGGGCAAAAAAAAAGAGGAAAAGGGAAAGATGAAGGGGAAACCAGTAAATTAAAAACTATCTAATTGAGGTAATAATTATTTGCAAGATATGAACTTTAATTGTAAGATTCTGATTCATAATAAAAACTGTTAAAAAAAATTTATAAGACAACTGAAAATTAAAGCACTGCCTGGATAACTATTTAATATAGGCAACTTGATTTTTAGTTAGTTTTTAAAGAGTCCTTATCGTTTTTAGTCATTATTACATATTGAAATATATATAGTACATACAGAGGTGCATACTTAGGCAAATATAAAATATTCACTTCAAAATAATATGAGGTAGGGGAAGGTAACTGGGTAGAGGTATAGAAACAAGACTGTCCATGAGTTGATAACCATTGGAGTTATGGACAGTGACTGGAACATGGGGGTTCATTATACTGCTCCATCTGCCTTTATATATATTTAAATTTTTTCCATATAGAAAAACTTGAAATATTTATACCTATAAATTTACACAGAAATAGTTCTAGAAAAATACTCACCAAACAATAATTATTTTTAGATAGTTTAAGGTGATTCTTATTGAATTTTTTCTTTAATTCATCTGTAATCCTTTTTATTTATCCCTATACTAAATAGGTATTAACTACATATTTAAAATAAAGGTAAAAAAATAAATTTTCAGATGTTAAAAAGCCCCCAGGAATCTCACACTACGCAATTTCGACACTTCTAACCCTTCATAACTGATCTCTGCATCTCCAGAGAATGGATGCTAGAAGGGTAGCTACAAACTAATGGTTTTACCTTAAAGAAGAGAGGAAAAAAAAAATGTCTTAAATAGTTCATCCTACATCTTTCTAAATTTAGACCAGAGAATTTTGTAGCAGGTTAAACAAAGAAGTTAATTATATTCTAGAAAACAGTATTACCCTAGTTATTTGTAAAATATGTTCAAAATTCACAGAATGTTAACAGCAATGTAAAGAATTACTACACCAATCTGCAGCAAATTTGTTGTGCTGTAGTTCCTTAGCACCTCCCTCTATTCTAGTAGTGTTATCAAATATGCTCTATTTTTAAAAAAAAGACCACTGAGTCTTACCGGTGGCAAAGAAGGTCGCCCACATTCAATTGTGACAAGTTTGTGGCACTTCTTATGGACTAATAGTTTGCAGTTAATGCACTTATATCCCTGGCGTCCAAGTCCCCATATTCGGTCAGTGCAGATGGCACAGTGTGCACGCTGAAGAGAGTAATTCAATATTTTATTAACAAAAAAGGTCAACTGTTTCCTAACATGTACTCATAAAATAGTGAAAATAAGTAGCTTTCTTCTCCAACCCAATTTCCCTCATTATGGTGTCATAAGTCCAAAAATTTTCAGTTTTCACATAATTAAGAACAATGAAAGCAGGAAAAGTGAAATTAAATTGGAAAAACATACAGCAGAGAAAACCATTCAAGGATGACTCCCAAGCAAAAATTACACTTTCCAGACTGATTAGAGGTCAAACCAAAGCTCTGATCTCTTGAAGAACCTAAAATGTCTTTTCATTTCATAATCTTTCTACTAGAAGGAAAAGGGTTTAGCTTCAAATTACATTAATGAACTAAGAATGTAGCATTAGTTTTAGGATGAAAATAGACTAAACTATATACACTTGTAGTTACTAAGAACAGTTGAAAAATCTGGGCTTCTAGAGATAGACTGCCTAGGTTCAAATCTTAGTTCTGTCGCTGACATCTTGGGCAAGTTACTTAACTCCCTATACCTCAGTTTCCTTATCAATAAAATGGAAATATATAGTGCCTACCTCACAAGGTTTTGTGAGGATTAAATGAGTAAATATGTAAAGCATTTGAAACAGTGTCTGGTACATAGTAAAAGCTAGATAAGTGCTTGCTATCATTTTCTAAACAATGAAAATTAAAATTATAACATTAATTGTTCATTTTCTGGCTACCTGGAATTTTATATAGATATTTAAAAAGAAAGAAAGAAACCTTTCTTAAAGCTATGTAACCATATAATCACAGTGAAACCTATGAAAGCTGGAACTTGAGGGACTGCCTTGTTTTTCCAGGTCTTACAAGTTGTCACCTTTGATAGGATGCAATCTTACCACTTATTTTATCTCTCCTTTTAGTGGAAAATATTTGTGTTTCCCTTCTCTGACGGGATTCTGCCAACACAGATTCCAGCTTTTACAGGTTTTACTACAAACCAATTGGAAACATTTTTTTCAGAGTGAAAGAAGATGTTATTAAAAATTACCTCTGGACAATAGTAGTATTACCCCAGACAAACTAGGAACATAGGGCCACCCAACTTATTTCATTTTTTAAAGGGAATAAGAAGACTACTTTTCTTTCATATTAGAAATGAAGATAATAGATGTCTCCAATTGTCAACATTCAATAAAGTAAATATACCCTGTTGAAACGCTTGGCTTGGAAAGTGTGTCCATTTGCACAATAAAGCTTTCTCCAGCGGCGAGCACCTCGGCGGTAGATGGATTCTAAAGAAAGGTTTAAAATTTTAAATTAAAAAAAGGGAGAATGTGAATAAAAGTCATTTTATAATTAAGTCTGTTAATTCTTTTCATGATTTTCACTGCAAGAAGAAAAGCTATAAAAACCTGAAACTGAAAGAATAAAATACATATACTACAAGAGACTAGAAGAAAATCAAGCCCAGGAAGTATGTTTGAGTAACTATTACTCTTCCCTCCCCCAAACTTTTGTTTTTCTTTTGTATTTTTTAATGCACTCTATTTTTTAGAGCAGTTATTTAAGTTTTACAGAAAAATTGTGAAGAAAGTACAGAGTTCTCTCCTGTACACAGTTTCTCCTTTTATTAACAACTTGTAATAGTGTGGAACATTTGAAAAAATTGATGAAACAATATTGACACATTCTCACTTTTGACAAATGAATAATGTCATGTATCTACCATTACAGCATTATGCAGAACAATTTCACTGCCCTTAAAATGCCCTGTGCTTTTTACCTATTCATCCTTTTCCCCCACCAACCACAGGTCTTTTTTATTATCTTTATAGTTTTGGAATCAAGAGCTCTGATGGCGCAGCGGTTAAAGCATTTGGTTGCCAACTAAAAGGTTGGCAGTTTGAACCCACCAGCCACTCCATGGGAGAAAGATGAGGCAGTCTGCTCCTGTAGGGTTGATATGAGTCAGAACTGACTCAAAGGCAGTGGGTTTCATTTGGATAGCTTTGGCATTATATACTGCATATATGCACTTAAGGTTCCTTCATGTCTTTCACATGTGAATATTTCATTTCTTTTTAATGTTAAATATTACTCCATTGTATGGATGTACCACTATTCCTTTATCCATTTACCTACTTAAGGACATTTTGATTTCTTCTAATTTTTGGCAATGATACTAAATAAAGGAGCTCTGGTAGCATAGTGCCTAAGGCACTTGACTGCTAACCAGAAGGCTGGCGGTTCAAACCACTCCTCGAAAGGAAGATGGGGCAATCTACTTCCATAGTGATGATGCCTCGGCAACCCAAGGAGGGGTCGCTATGAGTTGGGTCCGACTTGACGGCACATAACAACATACTAAATAAAGCTGCTATAAACATACCCCTTCCAACTTCTTATTTTGAAATCTGTTTAAGCCCACAGAAAATTTGAAAGAATAAAACAAGAAGCACCTGTATATTTTTCACCTAGATTCATAATTAGCATTTTGCCAAATTTGCTTTCTGCTCTGTATACATACACTTTTTTTTCTGAATTATCTGAAAGTAAGTTACAGACATCATGTCTGCATCCTTAAATACCTAGTATCCACTGCTTGAGATTAAGAACATTCATCTTTACTCTACACAACCACAGTACCATTATCACATCTTAGAAAATTAACATTTCAATATCAGCTACGATATAGGCCATAAGCAAATTTCCCTAACTGTCGCCAAAATATCTTTCACAGTAATTTTTTTTTCAATCCGGAATCTAGTCAGGATGCAGTCTGCATTTGTTTATCTCTTTTGTCTTTTAATGTATTCTAAAGTATTTACTCTAACTTTTTGCTGTTGTTTTTCATGATGTAGGCTTTTTTCAACAGAGTACAGGCTGTTACAGGCTGTTGTCTTGTAGAATGGCCCATGTTCTGGATTTGTCTGTTTCAAAAAGTAAATGCTTTTGGCAAAAAAATTACATAGATGATGTGTATTTTTTATTGCATCATATCACAAGGAATGTAACTATCAGATTGCTGACTTCCATTACTGGTGTTTGATCACCTAAAGGTAGCGATTGCTAGCTCTCTTCATTGTAGAGCTATACTTTATTTTTGCAAGTAATCTAGAGTGAAATTTTGTAATGACAAGAATAGTCTCTGTGGCAGTTAAGTTTACATGTCAACTTGGCTGGGGGCTGCTGGATGTAGTTACTCCCCATGGTGAGACTGGTAATCAACTCCATGGTAGAATCTACTGGAGCAGCTGAGTAGCTACTTTAGGGATATTGTCTGCTTCCAGTATATACATATATTTGAGGATGGTCTCTAGCTTTTGGCACGTTTGAATCCCGCCTGTACCCAAGTCATTATTCAGCAGGCTGCCATGTTGTCTGCTAATCTTGGGACTCTTAATGTACTTGAATCAATGGCCTGCCATGTGGTTTGATAATATTGGGACTGTGCCTTGTTACTTGTTGAGCTTGAGTTTGTCAGCCTCAGCAGCAAGTTGCTGCCTGAGTGAAGAAAAGCCTCTAGCTTCAGTGGACCGGGAGCAAGAGACAGCGTTGAAACCCAAGGTTAAGGGGCTTTCACCCAGCCTCTAGAGCATGGCACTTTGAACTCGGACTTCTAGCCTCCAAAACTGTAAGAGAATAAACTCCTGTCTGTTCAAGTCACCCATTTGTGGTATTTTCTGTTAGAGCAGCATGAAGTAACCAAAACAGTCTCTTCCCCAACAACTTTTCATCCAATGACTTTTACATTAATACTTTTCCTAAACATACTTATAAAAAGGTTCTAAAAGATCAAATCTAGTTCATCTTCATAATTTTGGTAAAGTTAATCGCTATTACATATAATGACTGTTGTTGTTGTTGTTGTTGTTATGTGCCATCGAGTCGGCCAGGACTTATAGCAACCCCCCCCTTGGGTTTCCGAGGCAGTATCACTACGGAAGTAGGATTGCCCAAACTTCCTTCCGAGGAATGGCTGGTGGGTTTGAACCGCCAGCCTTCTGGTTAGCAGTCAAGTGCTTTTAGCCACTATGCTACCAGAGCTCCTCATATAATGACTAATACTCATTAACTGTTAATACTGTGGAAGATTCCATTTCACTTCTAAACTTCTATTTTAAACAGACATAGTATGTGTTTACTATTTAAAATTAAGGCAAAAGAGACCAATCCCAGTGTCTTGAATTACAAATACTGAGACAGTATAATAGAACCTAAAATATAGATGCTTTTATTTTTAATAATTTTTTCTGCTAGCAGCAGCCAAAGCAGAAAATTTCTGTTAATAGAGTTTAAACTAAAATAATATCATGTTTCAGAAGCTTTCACGAACTACACTTTAACATACCTTAAATCTAAACATTTCACTGGTTGCCTAGGAATTTAGAGGGCCAAAAGACACATTAATAGTTATCATTTTTCCTCCATGTTCTACTTCAATAATATCTATAGTGAGGGGAGAAAGTGGTGTCAAAATCCCCACCAATAAAATTTAAAGCGGGAAAGTGAGTGTGAAGTAGAATGAAAAGTTAGCAAATTATTATCTGGGAAGTAAACTACAGATCTGTAATCAATATGCAGATGGGACTCTGGCACCAAGATTTGCTAAAATGGCAAGTCTTTTAAAATTCTGGCTCCAGACAAAAAGAAAATAGCTGCTTCTCTATCAGCTCTGCAAAGGCAACATACATATGGCTTTAACCAATCTGCCACTGAACTCCAGTGCGATGTTGTTGCTGCTGCTGTTATCGAGTCTACTTCAATTCATAACATCGCTATGTGTGCAGAGTAGCACTGTTTGATACGATTTCCAAGACTGAGCCTTACAGAAGCAGATCATCAGGCCTATCTTCAGAGGCACCTCTGAGTGGGCTCAAACCCCCAAGGTGTACAAAGTGGTTAAGTGTCGTTGAGCACTTAACCATTTGTACCACCCAAGAACTCCATTATGTATGTATCTATGTATGTATGTGCATATGCATATACATATATGTACATATGTATGCATGTATGTGTGTATATATATAGACACAGAGATAAAGCAAACAGAAAATGCTAACAACTGGTGAACCTGGGCAAAGAACATATGGGTATCTTTGTTTCAATGAAGAAGCTCTGGTGGCATAATGCTTAAGGCATTTGACTGCTAACCAGAAGGTTGGTGGTTCAAACCAATCAGCCACTCCATGGAAGGAAGTCTACTTCCATAAAGATTTACTGCCTCAGAAACCCAAAGGGGTCGCTATCAGTTGGAATCAACTTGATGGCAGTGAGTTTGGTTTGGTTTTGGTTTGTTTCAATGTTGTTGTAATTTCTGTGTAAGTTTCAAAATTTCTGAAATTCAATAGTGGAAAGAAACACTATTTAAAATTACATTTAGGGAGTTTCCGCAAGATGGTGGACTAGGCAGAAGGACTGCACAGACCCTCTTCAACAAAGAAAAGGGAAACCAATTTACACAGACACAGAAGATAATCTTGGACCCCTGAGCTTTGAAAGGAAGGTTACAGAAGTGGACTATACCCCAACTAGCATAAGAATTTGCGTGGAAATACCAAAAAAGGAGACATACGGAGCTGTGGTCTGGCAGCGACCTGAGCAACCCTGACGGCACAGATGGCTTGGACACTCCCGAGCAGCGGTAGGACCTAAAAATCACCCTGCTAGCCAGGGACTGCACGGACTGTGCACGGTGGCTGGGGAACAAACAGAGAAGGTGAAGAGAAAGGTGGGTTGAGCTGTGGACTTTTGCTGGTCCGGAGGGTGCCGCCATTCTGTAGGTTTAAAAAGTGGCTTGACTATTTTGGATATTTAAAGAGACAGCGCTCTCACAGATTCCTGTGGTGGTAGTTGTTGTTGTTATGTGTCGTTGAGTCAGACGTGACTCCTAGCGACCCCTCCTTGGGTTTCCGAGGCAGTATCACTACGGAAATAGATTGCCCCAACTTCCTTCCGAGGAGTGGCTGGTAGGTTTGAATCGCCAGCCTTCTGGTTAGCAGTAAAGTGCCTTAGCCACTATGCTACCAGAGCTCCCCCTGTGGTGGTAGGACTTAAGAATTAACCCAAAAATCACCCTGCTAGGCAGGGACTGCACAGAAGATGGTGCATAGTGGCTGGGGAACAAACGGAGAAGGTGAAGAGAAAGGTGGGCTGAGCTGTGGACTTCTGCCGGTCCGGAGGACACCGCCATTTTGAAGGTTTAAAAAGTGGCTTGACTATTTTGGATATTTAAAGAGACAGCACTCTTGCAGATTCCTGGGGCTTAATAACACATTCTGCTTTCTAGCAACCCCAAGGATACCCGGGACCTGCAAGACTGACAAGTTTTTTGAAGGCTATTCGATTATAATTTGTGTCTGATTGAGTGGGAAACAATAACAGTCCCTATAAGACACAACTACACCCCACCTCCTGCAACTTCACTTACAGAGTGGCAGCCACTACCTCCTTCTCCACCAACGGGCCAACGATAAAAAACCACCAAGAAGAGCCTGAATCACCCTTGGCTGCTCTTCACAAACAGTTAA
>NW_006921755.1:2712301-2713008 GCF_000298275.1 Orycteropus afer afer
CCTGGTGGAACCACTGAGACTATGGCCCCTATCTGCCCTTCAGGTCTGGAATTGAACCCACACCTGTGGTTTCCAGCCAAACAGAAGACAGGCATGAGTTGAACATTTACCTGAGGTAGATATACTCCTTGGAGAGAACAATCATTGAGAAAAAAGGGCTGCCTATGCACAGGGAGACAGCTTAGGGGGCAGGAGTCCATGGAGGGATGGACCCTGGGAAGAGGTAACTATGGGGAGGAAGTAGTGGGGGAGCTGTTGCATTGTGGTAAACTGTGGTCAATGTCATGAGACAAAGTATATGTGAACTGCTATATGGAAAGTGAATTTGTTCTGTAAATCTTTACCCAAATCAAAGTAACAAAAAAGAGAGACAACTGCTAATATATTGTTACAGTTTAAGGAAAAAAGTACAATAAATGCTCATGTAAGTTAGATTGAAAAATAGAAAAGAAACCAAATGAATTAAAAATTCTGTTTCTATGTAAGCAGCCACCAGAAGTTGGAAGAGGCAAAAAATGGATTCTCCCCTAACACTTCTAGAGGGAGTGTGGCCCTGTTGTTGCTGTTGTTACATTCTGACTCACAGTGACCCCTCCTTGGGTTTCCGAGGCAGTATCACTATGGAAGTAGATTGCCCAACCTTCCTTCTGAGGAGTGGCTGGTGGGTTTAAACCGCCAGCCTTCTGGTTAGCAGTCAAGTGCCTTAG
>NW_006921755.1:2714098-2730102 GCF_000298275.1 Orycteropus afer afer
CTCCTCGGAAGGAAGGTTGGGCAATCCTACTTCCGTAGTGATACTGCCTCGGAAACCCAAGGAGGGGTCGCTATGAGTCGGGGCCGACTCGATAGCAAATAACAACAACAACAACAATACATATTTGCTGAATGAACAACTCTAAATCTCTAGTTGAGCTAAAAGACAGGGTCAGTTTATCCTTTGTAACACTAGTTGGTCAATTCATGTCACTAGTTCAACTGTTATCTCTACCAGAACAAGCAACACACTGACCCAGAGAGAACAAAAGAAACTGTATTATTGCTTGTTTAATTGTATTTTGTACTTTGTTGCCTTAACTATCTGTCCCGACAGGCCAAGAATAAGATTTCCATGATCCATCTTTAAGTGACTAAAGCAAGTTACATAAAACATAAAAATACTGAACCAAATTTTAACCTGATCCTTAAAATACACACAATATATTAAGTGGGATCTACGTGTTACAAAAAAATATTTGGCAGAATATAAAGAACATAGATTGGGAACCATAATAGCTAGGTTTCACAAGGTCTACAATGTTCTGTTTATGTGATCACTGAGTGTAAGTTTCTTCTTCTAAACTATTATTACTACCTACCTCTCAAGGTGGCTGACATTTAAATACACTAATGTATGTAAAATACTATGTTAATGGTTTCACTATTAATTCTCAAACCAAAAGAAACCTCACTTTTAGTGATCATTGTGTGTATATATTATAAAACTACGCAGAAATGACTTAGATTCTCTAGGCTCTCAATACTTAAACTTTATCCTAAACTTGGATGTGAAACACTGAGTGATCAAAGTTTAATATACATTAAGGCATTTCCCAAAACTGTAAGAGGCAGATTATTTTACCTCCTCTGGCATTTGAGAAACTACTGAATAAGAACAATTAATTAGCAATGAGAGATAGGGATCAAATTAACAACAGCAACTCAGTAGATTAGATGAAAACCTTAGGGGACACTGAGTTTATGTTAATGTACAAATTGTTGAACTGTTTTATGTTTCAGTGTATACATTCTTAACAACAACAAAGTAAATAAAATTCAGAGGAGAAAAAAAAAGAAAATCACATCAGGATTAGTTTTTAGATGGTCAAGGAATTATAGTTCTACAAAGTAAGAAATGACTACTCTTTTACCATGAATTAAGAGTTCAGAATCCTTGTTTAGCTCATAAAGCCTAAAGGCTTCTTCTAACTCCAACTGAGATGACACGGTACACGGGTCACCTAAAGAATACAAAAAAAAAAATTTTATATATACATAGAGACATATTTTATAAGGACAAATTTTTAGATATTTACTTAGAAAATGCTATTTTCTAAAGTAGGTGGCATAACTTCCATTTCTATTTCTACAAAATATTACATGAAGTTCATAGATACCAAATGTTATACATTTAAAACCATTGTATTATATTGTTTTTCTGGGTTATTTTATTTTTGTGGTGAAATTTACATCAAGTTAGGTTCCTATTTGTGCTCAAGCATTCATTTTTACTTTGGTTGTGCTGTGCTCATTACATCCACAGTTGGTACCACTTTTCCCATCATCAAAAATAACAAGTGTGTACAATCTAAAGTGTACTTTCCCCTTTCCCCTTCCTCTCCCTGTAACTATAATAACATCAGTCTCTCTGTATATATCTATACTTGTCTTCTTATAAACGAGGGATTGTACAATAGTTGTCCTTATATGCTTGACTTAAGGAGTGAGATTGTTAGAACATAGGGTAGTAAAACCATTTTATTCCTAATACTGTATATATTTAAAATACAACAAACAGAATCTAACATAAAAACATTTTAAATTATCACTGCAATATGACTAATGTTTATGGCCAGGAACAAACTTTCCATTACCAGTTTCTTTGAAAAAGTAAGTGAAAATAATCTCATTACCACTGTATCAGTGGTCAGAGGTCTCTAGGTAATCATTATTAGATTTTGCCAAAATTTTCCTTTCATATAAGAGGCTGCTCAAAAGGATCACAGAAAAGAAGTACAATGACTAAAGTACTCTTGATTGAAGAAATAGTCATACTGGAGCTGCTTTTAAAATAAATGCATAGTTTCACTGAATATTCATAGTTTGGCCAACTAGCCAAAGAACTGAGTCATCCTTGGCAATCGATGAGGTGGCACATCTTCCTGGATGATGGCATTCTTCAACGAATAGTCATCTAGAACATAGTTGGGGCCTGAGCTGGGTCACCCACACTGCCAATGTTTTGTTCATTCCTGTGGTTACTTAAACTTTATCACATACTAGATACTACATACTATCTAAAACTCAATCACTCTTTACAAGAACTACTTGACAGAGAACAAGGAAGTCTTTTCCTATCTCAAAAAAAAAAAAAAAAAAAAGAGTGCTTCTATTCTTTTCTCCAATCTTGGCCATTGAATCCTTATTATTATTATTTTTTTAATTGTGATTTGGTTGAAAATTTACAGAACAAATTCACTTTCCATACAGCAGTTCACATATACTTTGTCTCATGTCATTGACCACAGTTTACCACAATGCAACAGCTCCTCTCCACTTCCTCCCGATAGTTACCTCTTTCCAGTGACCATCCCTCCATACTCTCCTGTCCCCTGAGCTGTCTCCCTGTGCATAAGCAGCCCTTCCTTCTCCCATGAGTGTTCTCTCCAAGGAGTGTTTCTACCTCAGGTAAATGTTCAACTCATATCTATCTATCATATGTCTATCGTTTGGCTGGAAGCCACAGGTGTGGGTTCAATTCCAGACCTAAAGGGCAGCTAGGGGCCATAGTCTCAGTGGTTCCACCAGTGAACCCCTATTTTTTAAATCTTCTCTGGGAGTTACTCCATTACTCCTTCTCATTCCTTCTACAACTGTCTCCATAAATATATGTATTTCTTGGATTGTCTGAATCAAGGTCCAAACAACATTCACATAATGGTCTTTTACTCTACAGGTTCTCCCTCCTTTTTTTCCCCATTCATTTTAGTATGTTGAAGAAACGAGGTCATCTGTTCTATAGAGTTTCCACTATCTGGATTTTTGTATTTGCATCCCTGCAAAATTTTGTCATTTAAAATATTTCACTGTCCTCCTTATTTTTTGTATAACTCACTGCTGTCGAGTCAATTTTGACTCATAGAGACCCCTCCTTGGGTTTCCGAGGCAGTATCACTACAGAAGTAGATTGCCCAACCTTTCTTCTAAGGAGTGGTTGTTGGGTTTAAACCGACAGCCTTCTTCTGGTTAGCAGTCAAATGCCTTACTTAGGCACTACACCACCAGAACTCCTATTTTTTGTATACTAGTAGTTAAAATCAAAGGTTTAGGTGTAGCAAATTTAGCGAGAATACTTCACAGATATTATTACACACTTCCTATTGTATCACATCAGAATACCTTCCAACAGTTCTTCTCAGACTCTTGCTAGCTATGCCAAAGTTGGTGCCTTGGCCCTCCTCACTCACATACCTTCTATGTCTTCCTGAGTAAATCAATCTCAACTACTCCCACTAGAGTAACTATCATAGACAGTCTTATGGTTCCCAAATCCTTATGTCTCTACTGGCCTTGAGATCCATACCCATATTTTTAATTCCCTCTCTCATCACTTATATACTGTCCAGGTACTTCTCAGGCCCAAGATGTACAAAATATTATCTCTCACCTAAACTATGACACTTTCTTCTCATTTTCCATCTTGGGTAATGGTATCAAAATGAATTAGATGCCAAATTACAAAAGCTCCAAGTCACCAATCACCAACGAACCCAAGCCAAAATCTGAGTCTTTCTAGATAACAATTAATTTTCCCTTTCTTCTTAAAACTAAACCAGTCACTGAGTTCTAGTATATTGTAGTAGATTCTACAAAATCTGCAATGGATATGACTGTGGTATATCAGTTCCATTCTTTACATATCTACTATAATTATCTAAATCAGAGGGTCATCTTTTTCAAAAGAACTATTATACTATACTCATAACTGGATTCTCTACGTCTAATTCTCTCATTAATCCTCTCTCTAAATTGCTAAATTCTCTCTCTAAATACTAATCTCCCACTTTAAAACCTTTACTGGCTCCCCAATTCCTTTATAATGTACTTGGAAATCTTCAGCATAGCATTCAAGTTGCTTCAAAATCTTGCCTTTGAGTCCCAATTCAGGGCATAAACAAACTACTGAATAAACACAAATACCAGAAAGCAAAATAGATGAATGCACATCCTAAATATTAGATGCTTATGTGCATTAAAATATTTCACCAAAAGAGTGAAAAAAGAAAACCCACAGACAGTGAAAAAAATTTTGACTAGAACTTATCAGACAAGGGTCTAAACTCTAAAATTTATAGGGAATGTCAACAACTTAACAACAAAAAGGCAAATAATCCAATTAAAAACGAGCAGAGGACATGAAGAGACATTACACCAAAGAAGACACTCAGGCAGTTACTAAACACATGAAGAAATACTCATGATCATTAGCCATAGAGAGATGCAAATAAAGACAATGAGATATCAATCATTTCACCCAGCACTAGCAGCAAAATTCCAAAAAAAAAAAAAAGAAAACAACAAATGTTGGCAAGGGTGTGTAGAGACTGGAACTCTTATATATGGCTAGTAGGATTATAAAATGGTATAATCAGTGTGGAAAATGGTATGGCACTTCCTTAAAAAGCTGGCAGAAATTCCATATGATCCAGCAATCCCACTATCAGGTATATATCCAGATATATAAGAGCCATGACGTGAACAGATATATGCACATTGATATTCATCGCAGCACTATTCAGAATAGCCAAAAGATGGAAAAACCTAAATGCCCATCAACAGAGGAATGTATCAATAAACTATGGTACATACATACAACGGAATACTATGCAACATTAAAAACAAAGAATGATGAATCTGTAAAGCACCTCATAGCATGTATGAATTTAGAGGCCATTATGCTGAGTGAAGTTAGTCAATCACCAAAGGACAAATACTGTATTATATCATTATTGTAAAAAGTCAAGAAAAAGGTTCACAAAAAAAAGAAATATCCTTTGATGGTTACCAGGGACAGGTGGGGAAAGTAAGGTAGACTACTAACTAGTAAATAAGATACATATGAAGTTGGGTGAAGGAATTTTTTTTTTTTTTTCCTTAAAAAAAGTCAATGAAATAAAAATTGTCAAATTTGCACAGGGGAAAAAACCTGCCTTTCCTGCATATTCTGTAATATGAATAAAACTTAGGACAGATTCAATAGAGGGCAATATGGTATTATCTTTTCATTTAAAAATGTTTTAACTTTTAAGTCAGCAATTTTACCATGAAATATAATTACATATGTGGAAAATGACACTTATATAAGAAAATTCATAACACTTTAATTGTAAAAGGCTGGAAATAAACTAAATGTGCATCAGCAGTTTATGCAGGCTTTAAAGACAACGTGGCAGCTCTATATATACTGAAGTTCAGTTAAAAAAAATCAAAGTATAGAACAGTGACTGTTGTCTGCTGTATGGGGGTAAAGGGAATAAAACAGACATGTGGAATGTGTTTACAGATGAGTTTGAACTGCCAGCCTTCTGGTTAGTGGTCAAATACCTTAGGCATTACACCACCAGAACTCCTTCATCTATTATAGGTGTATCTTTTATTATTATATTTTGATTAAAAGCTACTGAATTAACTATCATTAAAACTTTATTTACAAAAACCTCTTTTGTTGGGCATTATATCTTTTTATTTATCTAGTCAGCACTTGCTTGCTTTTGGTTTCCAGGTCAAGTACTGAACAACCACAAGGAAATGTGAAAGTATGAATTAATCACTGACATTACGTATGTTCACATTTATTTTGTTTTTATTGGACTGTCTTTGGTTCAAGTATTAATTATTTTGGCCAACTACCTAATGCCTGATAAAGCAGGATGCATACCTCAGAAGTCACACATTCCATGCAGGGTCATCATGAAACAAAGCTGAGGGAAGAAGCTCTTTCTCAAAGCCCATTCTATTACTAACACCTGAATTCCCATCCTAAGGCAGGAATACATCCAAAGTCACTGCCCACCGTAAGGTAATAAAATCTGCAGACAAGATGGGGAGCATGAAATACATATATAACACTAGTTACATTTAGTTATTTCATCAAATGGTTGAATTCAGTGCCCTATATTTGAAAGAATCAACAAGGCTTTAAAATCAAACCTGGCAACCTATAACATTTATCTGAAACAGCACCAGCACATTCCTCTCTCTGACACTTAAATTTGGCAAACATTTACAGACGTTCATCATTGGTTCCCACTGCCCCTCTGCTTCTGGATACACTGGTACAACTCTTATAAAAGTCACTGCACTCCTACTCAAAAGGATTACAATGCTTAAAATCTAGATTTTCATAAGTTTTCCAAGAATTCCAGTTGTCAACCTTTCAAATATTAGGACCAGTCACGAAAGTAGTGAATTTCTGGCTTGTTGTTTCCTTTTTCTTTGAAGTGAAAGTCAGTGGTTACAGAAACACATGTTACCTTATCAAACCACCCATTCTCGATTTTTGCTTCTAGAGAAGATGGAGTAAGAGAATCAGACTTACCTTCCCATTTGAATCAATCCAAAAAAAAAAAAAACCAGACAAAATAAAGTAACAGGTCAAACATTGGAAATCAAAGAATAAAGGATCAAACTGTTTCCAGTAACTTAATTATATCCCAGAACAAAGCACAAAAATATTTTTAAGAATATAAAAATACCTAACACCCAATCAGGTAAAACAATGTTTAGAATCCAATAATTTAAAAACAAAAGACATGTGAAGAAGCACAAAAATATGACCCACAATAGGAGGGAAAAAAAAAAAATCAAGCAATTTGAAATTGTCCCTGAATTGATACAGATGAAAAAATTTATAGCTATTATATTTGTTATGTTCAAGAAGCTAGAGGAAATAATGACCCTGTTAAGTAAATATAAAAGGTTTTTTGAAAGTTCCAAATTGAATTTCTACAAACAAAAACTACAATGTCTGAAAAGAAAGATATACTGGATGGGATTCACAGCAGGTTAGCCATTAAGAAAGACTCTGAAAACATAAATAAAACTCTCTAAAATGAAATGCAGAGGGGAAAAAAAGACTGAAACATCCAAACACAGCATTGTCTTTAAGACAACTTCAAATGGCGTCATAAACATGCAATTGAAGTCCTCAAAAAAAAAAAAAGGTAGTGACAGAAAAATATGTGAAGAAATAACGGCCAAAAAAATTCCAAATCTGAAAACTCCAACGCCTTAACAGCAAAGGAATTAGCAATCCAATTGAAAAATGGGCAGAAGATATGAATAGACACTTCACCAAGGAGGATATTCAGGTGGTCAGCTAATACATGAAGTTGTTGTTATGTGCCATCGAGTTGGACCCAACTCATAGTGACCCCTCCTTGGGTTTCCGAGGCAGTATCACTACGGAAGTAGATTGCCCCTTCTTCCTTCCAAGGAGTGGCTGGTGGGTTAGAACCGCATGCCCTCTGGTTAGCAGTCAAGTGCCTTAGGCACTATGCTACCAGAGCTCCTACCAGGAGTGTAGAGCTAAGCCACCAGGGCTTAGCACACTTACTTTTTATGTAGCCTTCTCAAGTAGTGATTGTTTTGTCTCCTATGGGCCTTTTTCATTTGAGCCTGAAATTGAATCTCTTTCTCTTTCTTTCTCTCTTTTATATTCAGAACAGTGTTACTCCCTTCCAAAAAAAGCCTCCAAAATTGAAACTTCTGTCATCAGACTGTCACATACTTGCTAACTCTCTTTGTTTGTTAACTACATCCAAGTCAATCTCTTTCATTCCTCGAATAAGTGGTACCTCCATTATGTTCCCCAGTACAACAAATAAAGAATTTTGATGATTTCAACATCTATGTAGATTTAAATAGATGAATTCTGCAATCCCCTCAGTTTCTCAATTCTTTGGCTTTCTTCTATTTGCCTTATTTTTCATTCTCAAACAGCCAAGCACTCACATGGTCTTACTCTAAATCTTGTTTATTACTGATTGTTGTTGTTGTTGTTATTTGCCGTCGAGTCGGCCTCGACTCATAGCAACCCCTCCTTGGGTTTCCGAGGCAGTATCACTACGGAAGTAGGATTGCCCAACCTTCCTTCCGGGGAGTGGCTGGTGATAACTATCCATTAGTCCATAATCTAACTTTCATTTCCTTTCCAACATTTTATAGAAAATGTTGTCAAACTTTGAAGGAATTTTATGGTAAGCACTTCTATATCAATCACCTGGATTCTATCAACATTTTACTGTACTTACTTTATAACATATCCAACTGTCCCTCTCTCCATCATTAATCTTTCTTATTTTAGATGCATTTTAAAGTAGACTGCTGTTCTGGTTACTAGTGACACTCTGATAGAAATATACCACAAATGGAATGGACTTAACAAACAGGAGTTTATTCTCTTATACTTTGGAGGCTTTAAGTCCAAGTTCAAAGTTCCAGACTCTAGGGGCTGGGTGAAAGCCCCTCAGCTTTGGCCTTCAAGCTCTGCTTCCAGCTCCTGGCCCACTGAAGCTAGAGGTTTTCCTTCACTCAGACAGCTGCTAGCTGCTGAGGCTGCCAAGCCCAAGGTTAACAGTCCCTATGTTACCAAACCACACGGCTGGCCATTAATTCAAGTCCATTCTAAGTCCCCAGGGTGGCAGAGCATGGCAGGCTGCTGAATGACACAGCTATATGCAGGGTCCAAGCATGCCATAAACTAGAGACCATTCCCCAAGGCTTCTGCTTATATACAGAAAGCAGGCCACCAACCCAAAGGGAGCTACTCATCTACTCATAGTAGATTCCACCATGGAGTTGATTACTAGTCTCATCATGGGGAATACTACATCCACTGCCCAGCCACTCAACCAGGCTCAGCCAAGTTGACACAAAAACATAACCACCACAACTGCAAATATCAATAAATGTCCCATTTAATACTTCAGTATGAATATAATTAACTGGAGTTCAATTTTGTTTATAATAATAGTAATTCTGTTTGTAATATATGGATATATGTAATATATACGTAATTTGCACACATGCTTAACTAATACTAAACATTTCTTTGTGGGCATACATAAGATCCACTTATGTTTGTATCCTCAGTGGCTAGCAGAGAAGCATTTAGTAGGTGGTAAATAATTACTAGTTGAATGAATGGGGGCCTGTTTTTATTTTCCTTTTTGTTAGGTGCCATAGGGTCGGTTCCAACCCAGCAATATGTACAACAGAATGGAAACACTGCTCAGTCCTGTACCATCCTCAAAATCCTTGCTATGTTTGAGCCCACTGTTGCAGCCATTGTGTCAATCCATCTCTGTGAGTGCCTTCCTCTTTTTCACTGACCCTCTACTTTACTCAGCAGAATACCTTTCTCCAGGAACTGGTCCCTCCTGATAACATGACCAAAGTAGGTGAGATGACGTTTGGCCATCCTTGCTTCCAATGATCATTCTGGCTGTACTTATTCCAGGACAGAGTTATTTGTTATTTTGGCAGTTTATGGTATGTTCAATATACTTTGCCAACATCAAAATTTAAATGCATCAATTCTTCTTCAATTCCTTATTCATTGTCCAGTTTTCGCACGCATATGAGGCTTTTGAAAACACCATGGCTTAGGTCAGGTAAACCTTAGTCCTGAAAATGACATCTTTGATTTTTAATACTTTAAATAGGTCTTTTCCTGCTGGTTTACCAAATGCAATACATTGCTTGATGTCTTGACTGCTGCTTCCAATGATGTTGATTGTGGATCCAAGAAAAATGAAATCCTTGACAACCTCAATCCTTATTCCCAGATAAAAGAATTATTCCTACAAGAACACTCACATCTAAGATTACATTACCTGTAACAATCAGACAGGGAACATTGTCAGATACTAAGACACTCAGACAGAGTTTATCGACAAGGTAGATTTTTCCTGAAATACTTTTCTTACATTTTACTAAATCCTAAAGAACTAACAAAACTGAAATTTACTGCATATGCAAAAGGCACAATGCTTAATTGCTTTCTTCAAGAGAGCATGAATTTCTCTGTAGTGTCATTTACTTTCTATTATGGCTATGTAGGGACTATTATTTTTATTATTAGTTTAGCACACTAAGAATTGTTATGGATATAGTCTCTTCATATAGAATTATTTACAGAATATGTAGTACTTTAAGCTTAGTTAAACAAAACTGTATTGTCTATTGTAGAAATATATCCTTAAGGAATATGATTTTCATTTCAAATCTTGATAGGTTACCATGTATTAGATATTTAATACACTGGACGCAACCTGACTTAACTTTTTAGATGTTTGTGCTGATATTCCATGGTGGCCTGTAGTATTAGTGAGCAAAATAGTTAGTTTTGTATAGTTCACTCTACAGAAAT
Source organism: Orycteropus afer afer (assembly GCF_000298275.1). NCBI lineage: Eukaryota > Metazoa > Chordata > Mammalia > Tubulidentata > Orycteropodidae > Orycteropus > Orycteropus afer. Next base: position 2,724,533 of record NW_006921755.1, read on the forward strand.
TATATTTTGATAAAATGCATTAAAAAAAAAATTCCAAATCTGATGAAAATTAAATCCAGAGGCCCAAGAAGCTCATCATACCACAAGCACAAAAAAACTACCTATGGCTCATCTCAATCATTGCTAAAACCACTGATAAAGCAGCCAGAGAACAAGCATGTTAAGAACAGAGAAACAGATAAAAGATGATTGCAGATTTTACATCAGAAACAATGAGAGCTGGAACTGTAGTCAAAGAAAAAAATAAACAGCCAACCTAGAATTCTTTACCCAGTAAAATTACCTTTCAAAAACAAAGGTTAACTAAAGAGATGAATAAGCTAAAGGAATTTATTACCAGCAGAATTCTACTACAGGAAATGTTAAAGGAAGTTCTTCAAGCAGAAGGAAAATTACACCAGATGCAAATCTAGAACTGTTCATGAGGACTTTATTTTTTTTTATTGCTGAAGATTTTTATTTTCAATCTTCAGGTATGAAGCCTTAATATGCTATGTTAAGAACAGAAGTAATATTTCCATATACTTTAAGATATTTATTGAAAAATTTCCCCCACTGTTCTTTGAAACATGATTACCCATCAATATATAGTATATATAGTATAGAATGATAACAAAAAATATGAAGAGTGATCCCCCATTTCTGTTCTTTGCACACAGAACCAAAGATGTCATAAAATGTTTGCTAAAACAGTATGGTTTCTTGCATTTTGACACTCAAACTTCCCTGCTATGAATATATGAGATTTTATAATGTGAATGCAAGTCAGGAAGAGGTTTAACAACATAAAATTCCAAAAACTCCATAATTTTTGTGTCAAAGAATTATCTCATTTTAAATTTTCATAAATCTCACATATTGAAGCCTACAGGATGTAAATAAAACAACTACATTCAGAATAATGTATCTCTGCCTCTTGAAAATCACCTCCATTTTCAACTTCTTCCTTCACATGGTCTTGTTATTACCGAGCATTTAAAAAAAAATTCACTCAAATCACAATTTAAAAAAAAAAACAAAACAACGAATCTACATATGCCATTGGTGGAAGTGTAACAAAATGGTACAATTATTTTGAATAACAATTGGGTATAACTTATCAACAAAGGTAGGAAGCCCTGGGTGGTGCAACAATAAAAGTGCTCAGCTGCTAACTAAAAGGTCATGAAGTCTACCCAGAGGCACCTTGGAAGAAAGGCCTAGGGATCTAATTCCAAACAATCAGCCACGGGAAACCCTCCCTATAAAGCGGTTCTGCTCTGAAACACATGGGGTTATTATGAGTCACAAGTGACTCAATGGCAACCGGTTTTTTATCATGAAGGACATATTCCATGTCAAAGAATGTATACTACAGACAATCTATCACAGGTGGCTAAAGAATATATATACAAAGATATTCACTGTACCAATATAGCCACCATCTGTCTGTCAGTTTTTCATACTATAGTGGCTTATGTGTTGCTGTGATGCTTGAAGCCATCAGTATTTCAAATACCAGCAGGGTCACCAATGATGGACAAGTTTCAGTGGAGCTTCTAGCCAAAAACAGTCTGGGAAGAAGGACAGGGCCGTTCACTTCTGAAAAAATTGGCCACTGAAGAGCAATTTATGAATAGCACTGAAACACTATTTCTGGAAAACTTTATGAACAGCAAGCAGTGAAACAATATCTGATATAGTATCTGAAAATGAGCCCCTCAGGTTGGAATGCACTCAAAATACAACTGGGGAAGAGCTGCCTCCTCAAAGTAGACTCAACCTTAATGATGTGGATGGAATAAAGCTTTCCTTCATTTGCTAATGTGGCATGACTCAAAATGAGAAGAAACAGGTGCAAACATTCATTCATAATCGAAACACAGAATGCACGATGTATGTATCCAGGAAAATGGGAAGTTGTCAAAAATGAAATGGAATGCATACAGATCAATACCCTAGGCATCAGTGAGCCGAAATAGATCGGTATTGGCCATTCTGAATTAGACAATCTCATGGAATGGCGTCACATTCATCATCAAAAAGAATATTTTAAGATCTATCCTCAAGTACAATGCTGTCAGTGATAGAACAATATGTATACGCACGCCTACAAGGAAGAACAGTTAACACTATTATTCAAATTTATGCACCAAGCCCTAAAGCCAAAGATGAAGAAACGGAGGATTTTTACCAACTCGTTCAGTCTGAAATTGACCAAACATGCAATCAAGATGTATTAATAATTGCTGGCAACTGGAATGTGAAAGATGGAAGCTAGAAGTATCAGCAGTTAGAAAATATGGTCTGAAATGATACCAGAGATTATATGATAGAAGTCTGCAAGACCAACACCTTATTCATTGCAAATACCTTTTTTCAACAACACAAACGGCAACTATACACACAGACTCACTACATGGAATACACAGGATTCAAATCGACGACAAGGTTATAGAAAAGGTCAATATCATCAGGACAAAGACAGGAGCTGACTGTGGAACAGAAAATCAGTTGCTCATATGCAAGTTCAAGATGAAGCTGAGGAAAATTAAAACAAATCCAAAAGAGCCAAAATATGACCTTGATTATATCCCACATAAATTTAGAGACCATGTGAAGAACAGATTGATACAGTGAATACCAATGACTGAAGACTAGACTAATTGTAGGATGACATCAAGAATATCATACATGAAAAAAGCAAAAGGTCAGAAAAAGAAAGGAAAGGAAGATCAAAACAGATGTAAGAAGAGACTCTGAAACTTGCTCTTGAACAAGAAGTAGCTAAAGTAAATGGAAGAAATGATGAAATAAAAGACCTGAATAGATTTCAAAGGGCATCTCAAGAAAACAAAGTATTATAATGAAATGTGCAAACATCTGGAGTTAGAAAACCAAAAGGGAAGAACATGCCAGGCATTTCTCAAGGTAAAAGAACTAAAGAGAAAACTCAAGCCTCGAGTTGCAATATTGAAGGATGCTATGGGAAAAATATTAGAAGATGCGGGAAGCATCAAAAGAAGACAGAAGGAATACAGTCACTGCACCAAAAGGAATTGGTCAACACTCAACCAATTCAGGAAGTAGCATATGATTAAGAACCAATGGTAATGAAGGAAGAAGTTCAAGCTGTACTGAAGGATTTGGAAAAAAAAAAAAAAAAAAACAACCAGGATCAAGGAACTGATGGAATACATACTGAGATGTTTCAACAAATGGATGTAGCACTGTGGGTGCTCACTCACTTATGCCAAGAAATATGCAAGACAGCTACCTGACCCATCAACTAGACAAAATCCATATTTGTGCTTATTCTAAAGAAAGGTGATCCAACCACATGTGGAAATTATCAAACAGTATCATTAATACCATATGCAAGTAAAATTTTGTGGAAGATAGTTCAACAATGGTTGCAGCAGTGCATGGACAGCAAACTGCATGAAATTCAAACCAGATTAAGAAGAGGACGTGTAATGAGGGCTATCAATGCTGACGTCAGATGGATCTTGGCTGCAAGGAAAGAATACCACCATAAAAATGTTTACTTATATAATGCAAAGGCATTTGACTGTGCAGATGACAGCAAATTATGGATAAACTGTAAAGAATGGGAATTCTAGAACACTTAATTGTGCTCACAAGCAACCTATATGTAGACCAAGGGGCAGTTGTTTGAACAGAACAAGCAGATATTGCGTGGTTTAAAATCAGGAAAGGTATGTATCCTTTCAGGATTGTATCCTTTTGCCATACTTATTCAATTCACCATACTTATTCAATTGTATGCTGAGCAAATAATCTGAGAAGCTAGACTATATGAAGAAGAATGTGGCATCAGGATTAAAGGAAGACTCATTAACAACCTGCGATATGCAGATGACACAACCTTGCTTGCTGAAAGTGAAGATGACTTGAAGCACTTTCTGATGAAGATCAAAGACTATATATAGCCTTTGCTATGGATTACATCTCATGCCTTGGTTCTCTAGTGCTGCTATAACAGAAATACCACAAGCGGATGGCTTTAACAAACAGGAATTTACTCTCTTACACTTTAGAAGGGTAGAATTCCAGTTTCAGAGTGCTAGCCCTAAGAGCTGGGTGAAGGTCCCTCAACAATGGACTTCAGCTCTGCCTCTTCTTCTAGGCCCACCAGAGCTGGAAACTCCTTCTGACTCATGCAGCTACTTCTCCTAAGGCTGATGAACCCAAGATTTGCAAGTAAAATGGCACCATCCTAAGATCAGAAGGCAACATGGCAGGCCAGTGATTCAAGTCCAGGAACAATCCCAAGATTGGCAGGCAACACAGCAGGCAACTGGTTAAAGTCTTGGAACTGGAGATGAAAACTCACCCAAATGCAGGATCCAAAATGTGCCAAAAAGCTAGAGTCCTTTCCCAAAGTTGCTCCATATATACTGGAAGCAGGCCACACTCTAACGGTAATTCCCCTTTGACTACTTTGCTGCTCACAGCAGAATCCACCATGGAGATGACTGCAATCTCATCATAGAGAATAACTACATCCAGCTGCCAACCCACTCAAAACCATGGCTCAGCCAACTTGACACACAGCCTTAACTACCACATCTCAACATAAAGAAAAGAAAAATCCTCCCAACTAAACCAAGAAGCAACATCACAGTAAATGGAGAAAAGTTGAGAAGGATTAAATTTTACCTGGATCCACAATCCAACAATCAACCTTCATGGAAGCAGCAGTCAAGAAATCAGATGACATGTTGCACTATGCAAACCTGCTGCAAAAGACTTCTTTAAAGTATTAAAAGAGCAAAGATGTCACTTTGAAGACTAAGTGCGCATGATCCAAGCCATGGTTTTTCAACAGCTTCGAATGCATGTGAGAGCTAGGAAGTGAATAAGGAAGATCTAAGAAAAATTGCTAGACTTGAACTGCAGTGCTGGCGAAGAATACTGAAAATACTGTGGACTGCCAGAGGAACAAACAAATCTGTCTCAGAAGGACAGCCAGAACGTTCCTTGGAAATGAGAATGGCCTGACTTCGTCTGTCATACTTCGGTCAAATTGTCAGAAGAGAGAAGTTCCTGGAGAAGATGATCATGCTTGGTAACGTGTCAGGGAAAACCCTCAATGAGATGGACTAACACAGTGGGTGCAACAAAGATTATGAGGTTGGTGCAGGTCCAGGCAGTGTTTTGTTGTTGTGCATGGCATCACTGAGTAGGAGCTGAATTAATAGAACCCAACAACAACAACGTTGTATTGGTGAAACTGTAAACCATCCATCTAAAGGGAATTGTTTAAATTATGTATAACCATGTTCTATAATAGTATACATCATTTAAGAAAGAGATAAACATACATGCATGAATACAAAAAGTACATGCTTTAAGTCTTTGTAAACTCCAAGGTGGGATTTGCTATGAGCTACTGAGGAGCTCCTGATTGCTGAAGTTGTCCACCTGGAGTATTTCTGTTGGGAGTGGCACAAAACAATGTTCTGGGAGGTGCCCACTCTCTCTCAGGTGCTTAGAGTTCTGATGCTATAATTGGCTAGTTTGACCACCCTGCCAGGCTCAAAAAGGAGGCCTCCTGGAGGCAGAAC
>NW_006921755.1:2730232-2731449 GCF_000298275.1 Orycteropus afer afer
CACCGAGGGACCAGCACTGCTGGGAAAGGGACTGTGAGAGACTCTTGGCTGAGGGATGGTGGGCTGGGAGAGAGACTGAGCGTTCTTCCTGAACTTGAGTTGTAGCCTGGTGCTTCCCTAATAAACCCTGTAATCTGTGAAAAAAAAAAAAAAGTACATGCTTAAGGAAAAATAAGTCACAATTAAAAGTAGGTTAAATATCAGCTTGTAGAGTTACTAGTCTATTTGTAAAAAGAAAAAAAAAATTGTTACCTTATCCCTTCTAGTTGTATATTCACAGAAAAAGAGTTATCAGTTACTTAATAGCAGCTGCCTCTAATGACCTGAGGATTCCTAGAAACACTTTTTCCTTCAAACAAATCAGTATGCATTATTCTTGATAAAAATTTTAATAAGAATGTATATGTAGATACATAAATAACGAAAACAAAACATCCCAAAGGCTAGTCCCCAGTGAAAGAAAAGTAACAGAAAATAAACATTTAAAATCAGGTAATCAGACTCTGAATAAATGAGTAAATTTTGCACATTTAATAGTAGGTTCTGAATACAAAAAGTACATCCTTAAGGAAAAATAAGTCACAATTAAAATACAGTGAACTAAAAAGTCACATTTGCCATTCTGTGCCCCATTTTCTCTTCATTGGAGAGAATATGGGAGGAGGAATGTGATGGTCACAAAATCACTGTTCATTCTATAATGTTTAGTTAGATTAATCAAACCAGTTTTTCCACATGTACATTAAAAACAGATCAGTAAAACTGGTTTTGAGCACAAGGAAAGGGGACAGTTGTCTTAATTCTGTTTAAAGAGATAACGTAAGCTGATGGTCTTTATTTGATCTAATGTAAAATTCCACAATTAGATGTTCAGCTTCTAGTAGTGTTTCTTGCATGCCAGAGGAATCAAATTACAGTCCTGTCTTCCTCCTCCTATTGCTGCTGTTGTTATGTGCTGTCGAGCTGGACCCAATTCATAGCGACCCCTCCTTGGGTTTCCAAGGCAGTATCACTGAGTAGATTGCCCAACCTTCCTTCAGAGGCGGCTGGTTGGTTTGAACAGCCAGCCTTCTGGTTAGCAGTCAAGTGCCTTAGGCACTACACTACCAGAACTCCTACTCCTCCTATGTTGTTGTTGTTGTTGTTAAGTGCCGTCGAGTCGTTTCCGACTCATAGCGACCCCATGCACAGCAGAACGAAACACTGCCCGATCCCGC
>NW_006921755.1:2735028-2739753 GCF_000298275.1 Orycteropus afer afer
TGGCTTTGGTGGTTGGGGCATAAATTTGAATAACAGTCATATTAACGGGTCTTCCTTGTATAGAAAATATTTTTCTCCAGATCTTCCTCCTATAGAAAATATTTTTCTCCAGATCAGAGTGCCCCAATGCCTACATGATTAAAAATAAAAGTTACACATTACAAAAAATAATCACAAATAACTTAAAAATGATTATGTTGTCTCTGTGTATCTAAAATTAAGAAAACCAAACTCACATCAGAATTAACCAAGGTAAGAAGGACCAGATGGGAATCAACAGACCTTAATGGCAAGTTTACTTGAATGAGATCTTCTGCTTGAATGAGGTCTTCTACTTGAATGAGGCAAAGACTACAATTTTGTAGTCTTCCACAGAAAACAAAAATACTCTATAGCTGTTTAAGAATTAAACAAGTAAGAATTGCATTATAAAAGGATAAAGTTGTTTCATCTAAGTTAATTCAATTTACTATGCGAATTCTATAATTAAAACATGCTATCCCTAAGGCACTTGACTGCTAATCAGAGGGCTGGAGGTACAAACCCACCAACCACTCCTCGGAAGGAAGGTGGGACAATCTACTTCCGTAGTAATACTGCCTCGGAAACACAAGGAGGGGTCGCTATGAGTCGGGTCTGACTCAACAGCACATAACAACAACAACAACAACAACGTTCTTTTAAGAGGGAGCTCTGGTTGCGTAGTGCTTAAGGCATTTGACTGCTAACCATAATAAGCCTGGCAGTTCAACCCACCAGCCACTCGGAAGGAAAGTCAGGCAATCTATTTCTGTAGTGATGTTGTTGTTGTTATGTGCCGTTGAGTCGGACCCGACTCATAGCAACCTCTCCTTGGGTTTCCAAGGCAGCATCACTTTAGAAGTAGATTGCCCCATCTTCCTTCCGAGAGTGGCTGGTGGGTTTGAACTGTCAGCCTTCTGGTTAGCAGTCAAGTGCCTTAGGCATTATGCTACCAGAGCTCCCTCCCTCGGAAACCCAAGGAGGGGTTGCTATGAGTCAGATCTGACTCGATGGCAGTGTGTTGCATTATTCCTTTAAGAAGAAATAGAATAAACAACAACTTTCAATCCTTAAATCAACAAAAACTGAAGAAAAACCAAACCATGACAAGGTGTGCTACTTGTCTTTTGCGTAAGTCACAAATATTTTTGGAGCATACTATGCTGAGTACTAGTCTATGCACCAAAGCTCCATGTGAACAAAACAGATCAAGATCTCTTCTCCCATAGTGCTTTTATTTTACCTCACAATAAAACAAAGCCATGTGACAATCTGGGAGCAGAACTCTCCAGGCCAAAGACAATACAAAGTACAAAAGTACTAATAAAATTAGATTTGTCTCTAAATCAAGTTCTATTCATAAGGTTTTCCCTGGCCAATTCTTTGAGAAGTAGATGGCCTCTTCCTTCTTCCTAGTCTGTCTCAGTCTGTAAGCTGGACTGATACCTATGCACTATGTGCATCCCACTGGATTTGAAACACCAGTGGCTCAGCCTCAAAACTCACATCAACACGTCACCATGGTAGGACAAACCGACAGACAAGTTTGTCTCCCTGTTGGAAACCCCTCATACCACCCTTACCTGGGTCCCTGCGGCTGACTGCTCCTCTGTCTGGGTTCCTGGCTTTTAATTCCCTTTCTCCCACTCTATCGTCTTGCTGCTTTGGGCATGCCTGAGTTCTCTCTCCTCACCTGGACCCCTGCCACTGACTGCTCTTCTGTCCGGGTTCCTAGCTAAAAGAACTAACAGATCTGTCCTGGAGAAGTGCACCCGAAATGCTCCTTGGAAGTGAGAATGGCCAGACTTTGTCTCACCTATTTTGGTCATGTTGTCAGAAGGGACCATTCCCTAGAGAAGGATGTCGTGCTTGGTACGGTGGAGGGTCGACGAAAGAGGGGAAGGCCTTCAACAAGATGGATTGACATGGTGGCTGAGATGATGGGCTCAAATATAGCAGGAATCATGGAGCTGGCGCGGGATCGGGCAGTGTTTCATTCTGCTATGCGTGGGGTCTCTATGAGTCGGAAACGACTCGACAGCACCTAACAACAACAACTAAATCAAGTTATTTTCATAAAAAGCATTATCCAGTTGTTGTTGTTTGTTGTTAGGTGCCGTCGAGTCGGACCCGACTCATAGCAACCCCTCCTTGGGTTTCCGAGGCAGTATCACTATGGAAGTATATTGTCCCACCATCCTTCCGAGGAGTGGCTGGTGGGTTTGAACCACCAGTCTTCTAGTTAGCAGTCAAGTGCCTCAGGCATTACACTACCAGAGAGCTCCTCATTATGTAGTTATTCCCATGAAAATCAGTTTGAGAACCCACTGACTGAAACAATTCTAAATGGCAAATAAATGGCATAGAATGATTAGGACAAGATTAAAATAAGAATGATACCAGTTTCTTAAGAACTATTTTATTGAGTACTTACTGTTGTTGTTGTTATTGTTATTGTTAGGTGCCATTGATTCAATTCCTACTCATAGCAACCTATGTACAACAGAAGGAAACACTGTCAGGTTCTGCGCCATCCTCACAATCCTTGCTATGCTTGAGCCCATCGTTGCAGTCACTGTGTCAATCCATCTCATTGAGGGTCTTCCCCTTTTTTGCTAACCCTCCACCTTGCCAAGCATGATATCCTTCCCCAGGAACTGGTCCCTTCTGACAACACGTCCAAAGTACATAAGCCGAAATATGGCCAATCTCATGTCTACAGAGCATTCTGGCTGTGCTTCCTCCAGAACATTCTTCTGGTTGTTGTTGTTGTTATGTTACAGTGACCCCTCCTTGGGCTTCCGAGGCAGTATTACTATGGAAGTAGATTGCCCAACCTTCCTTCTGAGGAGTGGCTGGTGGGTTTGAACTGCCAGCCTTCTGGTTAGCAGTCAATTGCCTTAGGCACTACGCTACCAGAGACCATAGTATTTTCAGTATTCTTCACCAACACCCCACTTCAAAGGCCTCAACTCTCCTCTGGCCTTCCTTATTCATTGTCCAGCTTTTACACACATAGTAAGCAACTGAAAATACCATGGCTTGGGTTATGTGCACCTTAGTCTTTAAAGTGACATCTTTACTTCTTAACACTTTAAAAAGGTCTTCTGTAGCACATTTACCCAGTGCAATACAGCATCTCATTTCTTGATTGCTGCTTCCATTGGTGCTGACTGTGGATCCTAGCAATATGAAACCTTTCACAACTTCTATCTTTTCTCCATTTATCATGAGGTTGTTTACCGGTCTGGTTGTGAGGATTTTTGTTTTCTTTACATTGAGGTGTAACCCATACTGAAGACCAGAGTCTTTGATCTCCATCAGTAAGTGCTTAAAGTCATCTTAACTATCAGCAAGCAAGGTTGTGTCATCTGCATTTCACAGGTTGTTCATAAGTCTTTCTCCAATCCTGATGCCATGTTGTTCTTAATATAGTACAGCTTCTCAGATAATTTCCTCAGCATACAGACTAAGTAGGTGAAAGGATACAACACTGACACATCCCCTTCTAGACTTTAAACTATGCAGCACTGCTTTGTTCTGTTTGAATGACAACCTCTTGGTCTATGTACAGGTTCCTCATAAGCACAATTAAGTGCTCTAGATTCCAATTCTTTGCAATGTTATCTATAGTTTGTTATGATCCACACAGTTGAATGCCTTTGCATAGTCAATATAAACACAAGTAAATCTCTTTCTGATACTCTTTGCTTTCAGCTAAGACCCATCAGACATCAACAACAATATTCCTCATCCTACGTCCTCTTTTGAATTCAGCTTGCATTTCTGGAATTTCCCTCTCAATGTACTGCTACAACCATTTTTTAATTATGTTCAATAAAATTTTACCTTGCATATGATATTGTTCTATAATACCCGCATTCTGTTAGGTCACCTTTCTTTGGAATGGGCACAAATATCGATCTCTTGCAGTCAGCTGGCCAGGTAGCTGTCTTCCAAATTTCCTGGCATAAATGAGCAAGTGCCTCCAGTGCTATATCTGTTTGTTGAAACATCTCAAGTCTTGGAGCCTTGTTCTTCACCATGTCCTTCAGTGCAGCTTTGTTCTTCCTTCAATACCACTGCTTCTTAATCATATGCTACTTCCTGAAATGGCTGAACAATGACCAATCCTTTCCAGTACAGTGACTCTGTGTATTCTATCCATCTTCTTTTGATGATTCCTGTATTATTCAATATTTTGCCAATAGAATCCCTCAATATTGTAATACAAGGCTTGAATTTTTTCTTCAGTTCTTTCAGCTTGACAAATACTAAGTATGTTCTTCCTTTTTGGTTTTCTAACTCCAAGTCTTCGCACATTTCATTATTGTACTTTACTCTGTCTTCTTAAGCCACTCTTTAAAATTTTCTGATCAGCTCTTTTATTTCAACATTTTTTTCCATTTGCTTTAGAGCAAGTTTCAGAGTCTCTTCTGACATACATTTTGATTTCTTCTTCCTTTTCTGTCTTTTTAGTATTTACTTTCTTCATTCATGATGTTCCTGATGTCATCCCAACTTGTCTGGTATTTCATTGTTGTTGTTGTTAAGTGCCGTCGAGTCGTTTCCAACTCATAGCGACCCCATGCACAGCAGAACGAAACACTGCCTGATCCCGCGCCAGCCCCACAATCCCTGCTATACTTGAGCTCATCATCGCAGCCACCGTATCAATCCATCTCGTTGAAGGCCTCCCCCTCT
>NW_006921755.1:2739958-2747119 GCF_000298275.1 Orycteropus afer afer
ATACGAGGCAATTGGAAATATCATGGCTTGTGTCAGGCGCACCTTAGTCCTCAAGGAGATATCCTTGCTCCTCAGCACTTGAAACAGTTCCTTCGCAGTTTCATTTCATTACTGGTGTCAATGTGTCAAATCTATTCTTCAGATGGTCTCTAAATTCAGCTGGGATATAATCAAGGTCATATTTTGGCTCTTGTGGACTTGTTTTAATTCTCCTCAGCTTCAACTTGAACTTGCATATAAGCAATTGATGGTCTGTTCCACAGTCAGTTGTGGGCCTTGTTTTGATTGATGATATTGCGCTTTTCCATTGCCTCTTTGCACAAATGTAGTCAAATTGATTTGTCTACTACATCTGGTGAGGTCCATGGTATAGTCACCATTTATGTTGCTGAAAAAAAGGTATTTGAAATGAAGAAGTAATTAGTCTTATAAAATTCTAGCCTGTGTTCTCCAGCACCACTTCTATCACCAAGGTCATATTTTCCAACTAGCAATGCTTCTACCTTGTTTCTAACTTTCACATTCCAATAACCAGTAATTATCAATACATCATGACCACGTTTGGTCAACTGCAGACTGCAGAAGTTGGTAAAAATGTTCGATTTCTTCATCTTTTGCTTTGGACGTGGGTGTGTAACTTTGAGTAGCAGTCGTCTTAACTGGTCTTCCTTGTAGGTGTAGGGTATTATCCTATCACTGACAGCACTGTACTTCAGGACAGATCTTGAAGCATTCTTCTGGACAATGAATGCAACGCCATTCCTCTTCAACTTGTCACTCCTAGCATAGTGGACCATACGATTGTCTGATTCAAAATGACCAAATACCAGTTGAGTTAAGCTCACAAATGCCTAGGATATTGATCTGATACATTCCATTTTATTTTTGACAATTTCTAATTCTCCTAGATACATAATTCTTATATTCCACCTTCTGATTATGAATGAATATTTGCAGCTGTTTATTCCCATTTTGAGTCATGCCACACCAACAAATGAAGGTCCTGAAAGCTTTACTCCACACATCACTAACGTCAACTCTATTCTGAGGAGGCAGCTCTTCTCCAGTCATATTTTGAGTGCCTTCCAATCTGAGGGGCTTATCTTCTGGTACTGTATCAGGCAATGTTTCACCCCTCTTCATAAAATTTTCCAGTAATATATCAGACGGCATTTTATTGCTATTCATAAAGTTTTCAGTGGCCAATTTTTTAAAAGTGGACGGCCCCAACCTTCTTCCCAGTCTAGAAGATCCACTGAAACCTGTCCACCATTGGTGACCCTGCTGGTATTTGAAATAATGGTGGCATAGCCTCCAGACTCACAGCAACACACAAGCCACCACACTATGACAAACTGACAGACGAGTAATGGAGTACTTAGTATATGTACTATTTATATCATTTCTCTTGCAGGCTGAAGAACATACTGTGAGAGATCCACGCTATTTACAATTAACTATATTTAAACTAATCTTGCATTAGGTCAAAGGTGGTTGAATATATAGATACTCAATCTTATTCTTAAATAATGCAAAATTTTACAAAACCAAGCTAGCATTTTACTTAGTAAATTTGCAAAAATGTTAAAAACTCAAATCTGAGGTTGGTGAGGGAAAGAATGAAGGGCATCTCTTATCTGCTGTAGTTGTACTATATATTGGTTTAACTTCTTTTCATAACAAATTGTCACCAGCTACAAAAATTTACAATGTGCATATTCCTAAGTGCACTTCTGTGAATATGCTATATAGTCCCATGTTGTTGTTGTTGTGTTGTTATGTGCTGTTGAGTCGGACCTGACTCATAGCGACCCCTCCTTGGGTTTCTGAGGCAGTTATCACTACGGAAGTAGATTGCCCCATCTTCCTTCCAAGGAGTGGCTGGTGGGTTTGAACCGCCAGCCTTCTGGTTAGCAGTCAAGTACCTTAGGCACTACACTACCAGAACTCCTACAGTTCCATATGACTGTACAAAATTATGTAAAAACATCCATTATATACTGCTTACGGTGGTCAAAAACTAGCAACAGTTTAAATGTTTATCAATAAAGGATTAAGTAAATTATGGCACACCTACAATATAGAATAGGATGTATAATGTTCCAACTCATAGCGAACCCCGTTGGGTTTCCGAGTAAGTAGATTTTTATGGAAGTAGATTGATCGCCCAGTCTTCCTTCCGCAGAGTCGTTGGTGGGTTGAGCCGCCAACCTTCTGGTTAGCAGTCAAATGCCTTAGGCACTACGCCACCAGAGATCCTTACGTATAGTATTAAAAAAGGTAATGATGATAAACTGATGTACACAAATAAAACCATATAATACACAGGAAAATATTGTATAATGATTTGTATTAAATTCCTTTTATGTAAAAAAAAAAAAGTGTTATGTGAAAATAATTTATACAAACAAAATATATCAAGTAGGATGCATTCTAAGCTGTTGTCAGTGGTTTTCTCTGTTAGGAATAGAATTTTTGAGGGAAGAGTGAAGAAAAAGACTCTTTTTTCCATTTTTTTAACACCTATACTACTTTTTTTCCTAAACAGTAAACAAAGATTACTTTAGAGCAATTTTCAAAATTTTTTTTAAATGATAATGTGTTTGAGTCTACCTACAGCTTAGAGTGGTAAATGATATTCTTCCAAAGCTCCTTTTGTCAGAGAACACAGAATGGCCCCAAATATTGAGCTAATTATTATAATGATATTCCTAAAAATGAAATCCCATTTGTATTGTAATAAAAACAATTTTACAAAAGTCGTGTATATAGGTGCACAGGGAGACAACTCAGGGGGCAGGAATACATGGAGGGATGGCCACAGGGAAGAGGTAACTATCGGGAGAAAGTGGGAGGGGAGCTGCGGCACTGGGGTAAATTGTAGTCAATGTCATGAGACAAAGGGTATATGAACTGCTGCATAGAGACTGAAAATTTGCTCTGTAAACTTTCACCCAAATCACAATTAAAAAAAAGTAGTGTATATAGGGTACTTTTAACTATATTTTGTTGAGATTTTATCACATAAAATACAGTCTATCATGGTTTGCAAGGTCTCTCGTGATCTAGTCCTGGAATTCTCAAAGATGAATATTCATGGAATTCACCTGTGGATTATACTAAATATAAGTTCTGATTCAGTAGTCTAGGATAGGGCCTGAAGAGTTCCACAGAGCACACTCAGAGTAACAAGGATCTATCCCAAGTTCATATGTTATCATGCATACTTCAGATACAGTGAATTAGGGCTCTTCCCCACCCCCATACACAACATGTTCTTTATCCCTCTGTGTGTTTTATACCTTATTCTTCTGCCTAAGTGTTTTTCCTCTCACTTTCTCCATCTCAAAAACCTTTACTCCTTGTTACAGGTTTAATTAAAAAAAGCAGGTATCTCAGGCAGATATAGATACTCCTTCTTTTGTACTCCTTGAGGTTCCTATGCATTTATGTCCCAGATTTTATCATATATGTTATGCACATGTCCATATCCCTCAGGAGACTATGAGTTTGAGGATATAAAATGTCTTGTATCCTCAGCACACAGATACTCAATAAATGTTTTCTAAAGAAAAGTCAGTAAGACACTGCGTTTTTGCCACCATCTTTAAAATAACAATTATCACAATCATTTTTATTCCATAACATTTTAAGATAATATTCAGAAAAAATAGGTAATCTCTTATATTAAAACATAAGACAATACTGAGATTAAAAATTAAAGTAAAATGTCACATTATTTCATATTTACCTTATTGCTAATAAAAGAAGTCAAGTAAATTCACTCAAGTTTGGGATAAAATGTAACAACAAAGACTCTACTCTTTGGTACTCTTTGAGCTTAAATATTTAAAGAAAAAACAAGAATAAATATCAAATTTCTAATATACCTCTCCCCCTTTAATTTTTAGGACCTTTTATTGTATGTTAAAAACAAATGGCAGAATAACACCTTACATCAATGCTTTCCCACTTACCTTCCTCATCTATCCATTTCATGGTGAAAAGTTGTTCATTGTCAAAAGAACACATATCTCGAACCTCGCTACAAAGGCCCTCAAAGGAGATTGAAGGTTCAAAATGTGTTATCATGATATCCCTGAAAAAGAATAGGAGTTTTAAGTTTGACAGTTATTAAAATAATGCTTGATGTACTACTGAGTACCTGACAACTTGATGGACTTTCGCAAATCTGTATGTACAACAAAATACATTCCAATAAACTATTATCTCTGTAAAGTAAAAAAAAAAAAAAATCAGTATTAAATAATGACTTAAAAATAAAAATATTGCATTTGTGAGAAACCTTAATTCAACCTTCCCTCCTAATTCAGGAAGCCCACCCTAACTGCTCAGTGATGGTAGTTCCAACTTTTGCTTTAATATATCAGAAACTCACTTCTTAGTGAGGCATTCTACTCCATAGAGGAACAGCTCTATTACTGATAAGTTTCTGTCTTCTATTTATCTGGAATCTGTTCAAACTTTTAAAAATATTTATTTTTGATGAAAATATACACAGGTCATACTACCCATTCAACAATTTCTACGTTTACAATTCAATGGCATGGGTTATGCTCTTGACATTGTATCACCATTCTCACTATTTCTCCCCATACTGTTTCACTACTACTGACATAGACTCACTGCCTCATCTATGCATTAGAATTACTTTTGTCAATTTGCTCTAACACAGATAATTTTTTAAAGGAGCAACAAAACTCAAGGCAAACATTCTTTATTAATTCAGCTAAACTGTTGGTTAGTTTGAAGATGACTTCAGGAGATAGTTTCTGTTCCATATTTAAAAATTTTTCTCAGGGCAACAGATCTGGGGATTCTTCCAGCCTCAATGGGCCCAGTAAGTCTAAGTTCTATAAGAAATTTATAAATCCTGTTGCATGTTTTCCCCTCTTTTGGTCAAGACTAATTTATTAAGCCCTTGATCAAAATATTAGTAATGGTAGCCAAGTACCATCCAATTCGTGTGGTCTCACTGCACAGAGGTAGTAGTTTATTGAGTCTGTGGAGTCAACTAGACCTGCAGTCCAATCATTCTCTAGTTCCTTGCTATCCTTCCTCCTCTGCTACTCTAGATGAACACAGACCAACTGCTGCATGTGGTTCCAATTTATATTCTCACCCTGGCCCCACCATTTCCAACAGACATACTCTACCACAGTCAGCTGGTTTACTCATAACCCCCACATATAGGACCTTGATCATCCATATCTTTAATCCTGATATTCCCTCAAGTTAAGGCTGAGTTTATTGGGGGAAATAACTTTAGCAGGTGTGTCAAAATCAACTTCCATTAAACTTTTTCAGCCACACAAGCCAAATGATCTTTACTTCTAAACCTGTCCAACTTGTATCTTATATTCCATCTTTTGTTAGTTAGCTCACTGTATTCTGATGGCACATTCTCAAATTATAAACAACTTGGAAGGTAAGAATTCTTAGACTCTTTGGCAGGTCTACAGTATCTGCGGTGTAGTAAATTACCTTGTATGGCTTTTCTAGCCATACGTCTTTGTAAACTCCATGGTGGAATTTGCTGTGGGAAACTGAGTAGCTTCTGATTGTTAAAATCATCCACCTGGGGTATTTCTTTTGGGAGTGGCACAAATCAATGTTCTGGGAGGTTCCTGCTCTCTCTCAGGTGCTTAGAATTCTGATGTTATAATTGGTTGGTTTGGCCACTCTGCCGGGCTCAAAAGGAGGCCTCCTAGAGGCAGAAGTCTCTCTGACCTCTGGCTGAGGAAGATGTGTTGCTGAGAAAGAGACACCGAGAGAGATGCACTGCTGAGAAAGAGACTGAGAGAGACTGAAAAAGACTGTTGGGTGAGAGACAGTGGGCTGGGAGAAAGGCTGAACATCGTTCCTGAGCTTGAATTGTAGCCTGGCACTTCCCTAATAAACCCCATAATCTGTGGGAAAAAAAAAAAGAATTCTTAGACTTTTGGGAACCTGACAAATGATGACAACAACAAACCAAAAAGAGGGAAAAAAATCTGTGTCGTTACAGAACTTCTAGATGGTAGGGAAGTCAAGAAAACTACAAGATAGAACAGACTGTTCTACACTTGGGAAGAAAACTATAAATCACAAGGTAACCTCAAAGAAAAATGATAAACCTCCACATCAAAATAAAAGAGGACCAGCATAAATATTCAGCAAATACTAAAACAACAGCAATGAAGGAAATGATAACACGATTCATAAACAAAATGAGCTCAGCATAGAAAATTATATGGAACAAAGAAATCGACACAATGAAAAAGCACATGACAAAAATGACAGCAACAAATTCATATTTGCGATAATTATATATCTGGCAAGGGACTTATCTCTAAGATTGATGGAAAACTCCAACACCTCAACACCAAAGGAGTAACAATCCAATTGAAAAATGGGCAGAAGACATGAATAGACACTTCACCAAGGAGGATATTCAGGTGGTCAGCTACATGAAGTTGTTGTTGTTATGTGCCATCGAGTCGGACCCGACTCATAGTGACCCCTCCTTGGGTTTCCGAGGCAGTATCACTACGGAAGTAAATTGCCCCTTCTTCCTTCCTAGGAGTGGCTGGTGGGTTAGAACCGCATGCCCTCTGGTTAGCAGTCAAGTGCCTTAGGCACTATGCTACCAAAGCTCCTACCAGGAGTGTAGAGCTAAGCCACCAGGGCTTAGCACACTTATTTTTTATGTAGCCTTCTCAAGTAGTGATTGTTTTGTCTCCTATGGGCCTTTTTCATTTGAGCCTGAAATTGCATCTCTTTCTCTCTTTTATATTCAGAACAGTGTTACTCTCTCCTTCCAAAAAAAGCCTCCAAAATTGAAACTTCTGTCGTCAGACTGTCACATACTTGCTAACTCTCTTTGTTTCTGTTAACTACATCCAGGTCAATCTCTTTCATTCCTTGAATAAGTGATACCTCCATTACATTCCCCAGTACAACAGAGAGATGTAAATCAAAACAACAATGAGATATACCATCTCACCACAGCACTGATGGCAAGGTTCAATGAGACAGAAAATAACAAATGCTGGTGGGGATGTGGAGAGATTGGGACTCTCATACACTGCTTGTGTGACTGTGAAGTGACACAGCCACTATGGAAAGCAATATGGCGATTCCTTAGAAAGTTGGAATTGG
>NW_006921755.1:2747604-2754803 GCF_000298275.1 Orycteropus afer afer
AAAAAAAAGAATTCTTAGACTTTTTAATATAGTCATATAAATATTTAGGCACTCAAATATTTCTGACTGCATGTAGAAGAAATACTCTCTATGAGAAACCCACTTTCCAGAAAATGCACTTTTAATAAGAAAATATTAACTGCTTATGTTTTTACAGAATATTTATGTTCTAGGTATTTAAACCTTCCTTCATTTAATCTTCACAGTAACTGTCAAATTAGACATACTAATCAAATTAGATATATAACCATACAGATTTTTAAAAGGCACAAAACATATTTACTGAAAATGTAGCAGGAAATAGAATATGAAATCAAATCCAAATCTCCTAATGATACTTGTGGTGGGTGCTATGATCTGCTCTTTTTTCCCTTCACCCCTCCCTGTCCACCTGGGTCTCCCAACAATAGAGAATTTATTATCCCAGCTGCTGGGAATGCTGCCAAAAGACAATCTGCAGTTGTCAGCCTCCTTCAGAAACTGACTCCTCACCTATAGAGGTCACATCTCCTTCCTGGAGAAGCCCACACCAATGACTGACTCGATGTGAGGGTTTAATGATCCTAGATGCAACTTGCAAGAGCACTGAAGTGTCAGCCCATGTTCAGAACTTCCCAGAAAGTCAACTGAGGTTTCTGCTGAGACGTCAGTGCAGCTTGACTTCTGCCTAAGCTGCTTCTTTCCCATCTCTTTTGTTCCACAGGTGTTGATCCCAAGAGCACTCCCTAATAAACCCCTGCATGCTGATCTCCTGAGACACTACTTTCCACAGCAGCATCCACCCAATGTGTAACTATTAACAAACAATATTTTTTGACAAAATCATAATGGGTACAAACAATCAATCCCATTTTAAGAGGCTGGCTGATGGAAAATGTAACCCTCGTTTGGGACATTAAAATAATCTAACTTGGTACATGATGATAGTTAATTTTCTTTATTCTTCAGAGAATAAAAACACTGCCAGCATATATAACGTGTGTATATATATATATGTATATATATATATATTTAATAATCTGTCTCCTCCAACTAAATGTAAAATCCATGACAGCAGGCACTCTGTTTTGCTGAATGCTGTATCACCAACACCTCAGTGCTGTATTAATATATGTTGAGTGAATGGGGGTGTCAAAAGTTGTACTCTAAAAAAAGCATGAGGAAATGCAGAAACAAAAAGCCTATCAGAAAAGAAGAATGCCATATAAAAGGCAGCCAGAACATAATGGTTAAGAGCACAAAAGCTAAACCCAGGATGCCTGGGTTTGAATCTTGACTCTAGCACTAACCAGCTGTATAACCTTAGGTGAGTTAATTAACTTCTCTGTGGCTCAATTTCCTCATCTATAAAATGTGGATAATAATAGCTCATAGATTGTTATAAGGTTTTAATGGATTGTTTGAATTAACATTTATAGCACTGAGAATATTACCTAGCATAAAGCACACTATATATGTATTTAATAAATTAAAAAAAAAAAACCTTTTATATTCATGTAACATTTTGATTAGAAGTGAAATCTTATTAGAGGATAAAAATAATCCAACCTTCTAAAAGCAATACACGGATGCTTCTGGTTTAATATGGTAGTGGGAACATACAACTCTATCCCTTCCTTCCTAAGAAGCCACTGAAATGACAAATTATCCAAGTCTTAGAAAATGAAAGAAGGTACCAACAGCAGACCAGGAAGTATAAGAAAATCCTGGATGACCGAAAACAGATGGCAGAAAATTGACTGAGAAAATACCGTAGCCTGAGACAGCAAAAATAAGAAGCTTTTAAAAGGTTTTATTGACATAGTTTTATTGATACAGGATTACTTTTCCTTCTCTAAGCATCTAATTATACTACTTGGCTCTTCAAGTATATAAAAGCATTCATTATAAACGCTTCTTTTAAAATTGCTTTAAAGAAAAACAGTTCAAGAATAGAATAATGTTATAAATTTATAATATAAAAATTATTATGAAAAATCAGGATATGGAGAAGTCAAAGGAAGTATAAATTTAAAAATGTCTTTATATTTTCTAGTGGAATTATTATGTCTAAAGTTAATAATTTAAAAATAAAAGTTGGGGAAGTATATTACATAAGATTATAAAAAGCACAAGAAGAACTAAACACAGGCAAAGGGATAATGTGGAAGTGCTAAATCCCTTATATTTTATATTGATTGTGGTAGTTAACCAGAAGGCTGGCAGTTCAAACCCATCAGCCACTCCTTGGAAGAAAGGTTGGGCAATCTACTTCCGTAGGGATACTGCCTTGGAAATCCAAGGAGGGGTCACTGTGTGGGGTCCAACTCTATGGCAGTGAGTTTGGTTTGGTTTTGGTGGTAGTTAAATTTTTATGTCAACTTGGCTGGGACTGGTGGAATGGCTGGGCAGCTGGTGGTAGTTATTCCCCATTATGAGACTGGCAATCAACTCCATGGTGGCATCTACCACAAGCAGCTGAGTAGCTGCCTTTGGGATGTGGTCTGCTTCACATATATAAGGAGAAGCCTTGGGGATAGTCTCTAGTTTATGGCACGCTTGGACCCTGCATGTAGCCGTGTCGTTGTTCAGCAGCCTGCCATGTTCTCTGCCTACCTTGGGACTTACAATGGACTTAAATTAATGGCCTGCCGTGTGGTTTGGTAACATTGAGACTGTGCCTTTTTTACTGTCAACCTTGGCCTTGTCAGCCTCAGCAGCCAGCAGCTGTCTGAGTGAAGAAATGCCTCTAGCTTCAGTGGGCTGGGAGCAGGAGGCAGAGCTGGATCCCAAGGATAAGGGGCTTTCACCCAGCCCTAGAGCCTGGCACTTTGACCTGGGACTTAAAGCCTCCAAACTGTAAGAGAATAAACTCCTATTTGTTAAGGCCATCCCATTTGTGGTATATTCTTGTCAGGGTGGCACTAGGTAATCAGAACACTGATCAAGAGATACAATAAGTAAATAAAATTCTAAAAGTGGTTAAGTCTAAATGGTGGAACTGGGGGCTGGGCAAAGACTGGAGGTGGAACGAAGATAAACTGTTTACTTAGACCTCTCTGAGTGAATGGTAGTCTTGGTTCCAATGAGTTGATGCCAATGCATGGCAACCCCAGGTGTGCAGAGTAGAACTGCTCCATAGGATTTTCAAGGCTGTGATCTTTCAGAAGCAGATCAGCAGACTTGTATTTCAAGGTGTCCATGGGTTGGTTTGAACTGCCAGCTTTTCAGTGACTACTCAAGTGCTAAATCATTTGCATCACCCAGGGACCACTTTAATTATTTTTTCTACCATGTGAGTATATTATTATACATTAATTTTTATTTTCTTTAAAATTAAAGAGATTTTAAAGGGTCCATCTTCTAATGACATTAAAAGGAAACCTGCTTGCATTAAACCAATTTCTTTCAAAAAAAACTCTCAAGGCTGCTAGCGTAAGGAGATAAGGTTGTTATTTTGCAATTAAATCAGAAGAGAAAGAAAGGCTCCTCTAGAGCCTCTTTTCTGAATTCAAGGGAAAAAAATTAATATATGAGACAGCAGCAAAATATGTACCTTTAGTTAAACTAAACACATTAATAAGCTTATCTGTAAACAATAGGGTTTTTCAGAAATCTTATTTTTCAAGAACCAAAATCTATTTCTAGAACATACAAATTACATATGTACTGCACTGGGCAAATCTGCTGCAAAAGACATCTTTAAAGTGTTAAAAAGCAAAGACACCACTTTGAGAACTAAGGTATACCTCACCCAAGCCATGGTATTTTCAAACCCTCATATGCCAGCAGAAGCTGGACAATGACTAAGGAAGACTGAAGAAGAACTGAAGCATGTGAATTATGTGTTGGTGAAGAATACTGAATATACTATGGACTACTACTACCAGAAGATGGAAAAAATCTGTCTTGGAAGAAGCATACCCAGGATGCTCTTTAGAAGCAAGAATGGCAAGACTTCATCTCACGTACTTTGGACTATCAGGAGGGATCAGTCCTTGGAAAAGGATATCAGGCTTGGCAGAGGGTCAGCAAAAAAGAGGAAAACCCTCAACAAGATAAACTGACACACTGGCTACAACAGTGGGCTCAAACAGCAATGATTGTGAAGGCAGTGCAGGATCGGTCAGTGTTTTGTTCTGCTATGCATAGGGTTATATGAGTTATACGAGTTGGAATCTGCTTGCTGGCATCTAACAATACAAGCATTTTAAAATACAAATACAAAAACACAAGTTTTTTTTTTTTTTTTTAATATTAGTATAATCCTTTAAAAGTTTAGGTACATAAACCCTAAAGAGACTCAACGGAGGAATTCTGCTTTATCAACTGCCACTCCTTAAGTTCCAGGAACTAAAACATGTAAAGGAGTTTTATACAAACAATTCCTAAGTAATTGGAAAAGCACTATGTTCTAACACTTCACAGTAACTAGATTCTTACTACAGTACCAAAGCTAAAAATGAACTACAAAACAAAGGTATAAAACAAATTATCCAGGAGGATTTTTTCCCTCGTTGTAATTTGTGTTCACATAAATTATCTTACCACTAATCTTCAACAGTATTTAAATCTGCTTCACTACAAAGATTCCCAAAATGACAAATTTGGATACAGTTTCAGTTAAATTTTAAGAAGGGAAAAAAAGCATCATTTTTCAACCTTGCTACTGGGCTTCAGAAGCCAAACTTTTAAAAATATTTATTATGTTCCATGTTCTAAAAGTTTTTCCTTAGGACTAAGTGCTTCAAAAAACACACCTGAACATGGGGCGAGGTAACTATGTGGAGGAAGTGGGAGGGGAGCTGTTACATTGTGGTAAACTGTGGTCAAGGTCATGAGACAAAGTATATGTGAACTGCTGTATGGAAAGTGAATTTGCTCTGTAAATCTTCACCCAAATCACAAATAAGTAAATAAATAAATACACCTGAAAAAGAGCCACATTCAGATCTTCTGCAATGTCAACATAAGCTTTTCTCTTAAATTAAAAATATATGTATTTCAGGGGGTGGGGAGAGTTTTGTTTGCCATCACCAATATACTAATTTAGGTAACGAGTATCCATGGATGTAAAACCACTGGGTGAAAGGTTTTGGGGGGATAGAATACTCATGTAATCTCAAAGTATCACATCTCAGATTACTAATTAAGTCTGGCAGACACCATCTTTTCCAAGAAATCAAAGTTAACATCACCTAAATAAGGAGACATAATGTGCCTCCTGATACAATGTATTGGGAAGAACAAATCACCAATGTATTATTCATCCCCAAAACATTTCATTTGAATCCGACAAATGCAAATTGTGAGCCATTATTCAAAACAACTGCCTGGACCCTTCAGCACCATGAAAGTAAAGAAAAACAAAACAGGAGAAAGTTCTGGGAACAGTGCTGTCTGACATAACTTTCTGCAATAATGGAAATGTTCTACATTTGCATTCACTAGAAAGGAGCTCTGGTAGCATAGTGCCTAAAGCAATGGACTACTAACCAGAAGGCTGGTGGTTCAAACCCACCAGCCACTCACCCCTCAGAAGGAAGGTTGGGCAATCTACTTCCGTAATGATACTGCCTTGGAAACCCAAGGAGGGGTTGCTATGAGTCGGGGCCTACTCGATGGTACATAACATCAACAACAGAAAGGAGCTCTGGTGGCCTAGTGCCTAAGGCATTTGACTGCTAACCAGAAGGATGGAGGTTCAAACCCACCAGCCACTACTCAGAAGGAAAGTTGGGCAATCTATTTCTGTAGTGATACTGCCTCAGAAACCCAAGAACGGGTCGCTATGAGTCGGATCCCACTTGATGGCAGTGAGTTTTGTTTAGTATGATAGCCACGAGCTACATGTGGGTATTAAGCACTTGAAATGTGACTAAATAGTCACATTTGGCTAATGAACCAGACAGCACAGTTGTAGATTAAAGAAATAAAGGAAATGAACACTAAGTGCAATGTATGATTCTTGATTTAATCCTGAATGAAAGGTAGGGGCTGGAAAATAGCTATAAAGGACATTTTGGGAACAAATGAAGAAATCTGAAAGTAGACTAGATATACATTGTTCTGTGCCACTGAGTTGATTTTGACTCATAGTGAACCTGTATGACAGAGTGGATTGTCCCAAAGAGTTTCCCAAACTGTAATCTTTATAGGAGCAGATTATAGGTTTTTTCTCCCACAGAACCCCAGGTAGATTTGACCTGCCAACCTTAACTGAGTGCTTAACCACTGTGCCACCAGGACTCTTTGGACTTATATATTAGATAACAGTATTATAAACTGTTAAATTTGTTAGGAATAATAATGAAATTGTAATTAAATAAGAAGGAAAATGTTCTAAGGAATAATAATTCATGCTAAATTACTTAGGAATAAACAACATGATTTCTGTGACTTACTTTTAAATGGTTCATTTAAATTGTTCATTTATAGCTAAAAATATAAATTTTTATAAAGAGAAAAGTTAAAGCAATACAACAAATGGAGTAAAATATTAGTAACTGGTGAATATAAGTGAAGGGTATACAGAAATATATTGAACTTCTTTTAGCTTTTTTGTCAGTTCAAAAATTTCCAAAATGAAGATAGAAAGGTGATTTACAAGCTCAACAAATGAAAAGAAATGAAAGTTTTAAAGAGCTCTGGCTCCCAATATCTAGACATCTAGAAACTCAACTTCATCCTACTTACCCTGCTTGTCCCTGGACCATTAGATAACATCAATAACATTACAAAATGCTGATGGCACTTTTTGAATGGTTAGAAATTAACTTTTTAAATATTAAGTATATTTTATTACAGTTCAGCATTCTATATATCAAAACTATTTCCATTCCAGAGATGTCCCACAGAAACAAAGCTTTGTTGATCTGCTTATAAGTTGTCTATGTAAGTAGAACATTTTATTTGGATTCATTCACTTAGTGATCACTTTCTCCAATAAATCCAATTACATGCTTCTTACACTTTCTCAGGTAGGCACAATTATTTCATTTTGCTAACAAATACTATTACTTGTTAATAGTTCTCTAAACCTTTCTAACTCAAACATCTCCAATACCTAAGGAAGAAGTCAAACTATCCCTATTTGCTGATGATATGACCCTATACTTAGAAAACCCAAGAGATTCAATCAAAAAACTACTGGAACTAATTGAGAGATTTAGCAACGTCGCAGGATATAAGATCAACATCCAAAATTCAGTTGGATTCCT
>NW_006921755.1:2761023-2765379 GCF_000298275.1 Orycteropus afer afer
GAAGGAAGGGCTGCTTATGCACAGGGAGATAGCTCAGGGTGCAGAAGAGTATGAAGGGATGGACACTGGGAGGAGGTAACTATGGGGAGGAAGTGGGAAGGGAGCTGCTGCATTGTAAATTTTGGTCAATGACATGAGACAAAGTATATGTGAACTGATGTGTGAAAAGTGAATTTGCTCTGTAAATCTTCACCCAAATCCTAATAAAAAATATATAAATAAATAAATAAAAACATCTCCAATACCACTGCCATATGGAAATTCATGTCAACTTCCAAATTATCTACATTACCCAACTTAAAAATGTAAAATCCAGGAGATCAATCACAACGAACAATGAATTAGCCTACCCAGAGCTAGCACAGTGCCTGGCACTTTGCACAATAAATGCATACTGGATAAGAGTTACATTTTGCATGCTACCTCCTCTATCTTATTTGGTTCAAAGCACTTACTTTTACTTGCTGACCAGTAAATATTTGTTCTGCCTGTTAAAACTGATACACCTCTACATTCACAACGAAAGCATATTTCTGAAAATTATTGTCCCCCTCACTTCGCAATATAATTATAACACCAATTTGTTGCCAGTAATTGAGAAGTAAAAGCTACTTCTGTTATTTAATAATCAAGGAGATGGATGACTGACTAAAAATAACCACTGTGAAAACTTAACTGTATGACAATAAAGCAAAAATAGCAATGCTAAAGAGCGCCATCTTTCTCTTTCCCTAAAAGGGAAAAGAGAAACTTCTCTGAAGGATAAGACCCATCTTGCATTGTGGTTTACTAAGCCTCAATGCTATCATCTGTAAAATGGAAATAACGGTATCTACTTCTAAGAATTGTTGTGAAGACTAAATAAAAATAATGTATGCAGAATACTTTGCATAGTTCTTAGAACATATAGGCATCTTACAAAATTTTGTTTTTATGCTCTTTAACATAATTCATATGGAGAAAAGAAGTTGGATATCTTTGAAGATAACTTATAAAGAGTCTCTCACTATAGATCATGTTTCATTAAGACAAAAGAAGGTTGTTATTATTCAATGCTATCGGGGAAATCCCACCCAAAGGATAAGATAAGAAAAGAAAAGAAAAAAAAAAAAAAAAAAAATATATATATATATATATGTATACATCCTAGAGGCAAAACTGTTACTATTTGCAGAAGACAGTGTAAGACGGTTAACTAAGAAATTATTAAAACCAGTAAGCTGGCCAGTTTAAGTTAAACATATAAAAGTAGATGGTATATAATAAACCCATGAGAATTAAAGATCCTATTCAAAAAGCAACACGATTATCAAGTATCTAAGAATAAGCCTAACAGGAAATCTGTACAACCTTGAGGACAAGAAGCATAAAACCTTAAAGAAAAATAACAAAGAACTGAGAAAGCAGGCATATATCAAAGACTTGGAGGGCAAGGCTCATATTATAAAATGATCAGTTCTCAAATTAATCTATAAATTCAATGCAATTCCAAAGCAAGATGCCAACAGGATTTTTTCACAAGCTACAAAATCTTTCTTGAATTCATCAAGAGAAAATGTGTAAGAATAGCCAAGAAAATCTGGAAATCCTGAATTAACGAATAGGCCTTTACATAGCATACGTCAAAATTAACTAGAATATAAAACCAATGTGGTATGTCCAAAAATAGATCCCCTGTTCCAAATCAATGAAACAAAAAGTACTTATGGACCTATGGGAAATTTACTATACAGCAAAGTTATCATTTCAAAACAGTAAAGAAAGGACACCCTAAGTGATATATTTTAGAATTTTGAAAAAAAAATTAAGTTGAATCAGATCATCACAAATGACTAAAAGCAAAAATACCGTATTTATTAAAAAGATAATCACTAAAATACCGCACTAAGTAATATATCTTAGTTTCCTAATGCTGCTGTAACATAAATACCATGAATGGGTTACTTTAAAGGACAGCAATTTATTTTCTCACAGTTCTGAAGGTTAAAATTCCAAACCAGGTTCTTGGCTGTGTTGATTACTTCTGGTAGGTAGTGGGCGTTCCTTGGTTCTTTGACATATGGGCAATCTTTAGATGTCACCTGTCTTCCTCCAAGTGTGTGTGCGTCTGTCTCTGTATCTATGCTGCACTTTATATAACTCAAATCATTAGGTTTAGGATCCACCCTACACTGCTATGACCTCAATGTGTTATGGAAAGTAATTACATTACATTATATCCACAGTATAGGGTTTAGGATTCCAACACACATTTTGGGGATACACAATTTAATCTCTAATATAATAAAAGAAAAAAATAAAATACTGTTAGTTGGAAAAAGCATCTACCTAAAACAGCAAAAGCATTTATCTACCTAAGGCTAAAACGATAGGCTCAAGCACAGCAAAGACTGAAAGGATGGCACAGGACCAAGCAGTGTTTCATTCTATTCTACACATAGTGGCTATGAGTCAGAACTAATTTGAGGGCACCTAACAAGAGATAGCGAGGCCAGAAGACACAAAGGCAAAAATAAAAAAAGGGGGGGGGGTTATATTCAGATAATTGTTATTGTTGTTGTTATTTGCTGTGGAATCGAACCCGACTCATAGTGACCCCTCCATAGTGCCTAGGGTTTCCAAGGCAGTATCACTACGTAAGTAGATTGCCCAACCTTCCTTCCAAGGAGTGGCTGGTGGGTTTGAACCACCAGCCTTCTGGTTAGCAGTCAAATGCTTTAGGCACTACACTATCAGATAATAGGTAGCCAGAAAAATGAAAAACTCCAGAC
Source organism: Orycteropus afer afer (assembly GCF_000298275.1). NCBI lineage: Eukaryota > Metazoa > Chordata > Mammalia > Tubulidentata > Orycteropodidae > Orycteropus > Orycteropus afer. The sequence continues at coordinate 2,763,795 of NW_006921755.1, forward strand.
AAGAAACAAAAATGCTGGCAACTTTTTTAACGAACGAAGTATCAATGTCCCTTCAACAAATTACTACATGAAAGAAAAAGAATCCAATAAAAACTGGGCTAAAATATAAATAATTAATTCACAGAGAATAACACAAATGATCAATAATGTATGAAAAGATATTTGTAAAAAAAATTACTAACTGGATTTTAAAAATTTAAAAGACAAATAACATTCAATAGGAGCATAAAGAAAAAGCTTTACTCATACACCGTTGTTGGGAATGTAAAGTTAGTAAGTTTTTTGAGAACAGTATCAAATTTTAAAATGGGCAGATATTTGACATGTTTGCAAGAATAGATATTATATTTAAGGCTGTTCCTTCAACATTATTTGTAATAATGATTTAATGAAGAAAGCTTTACATGTTCATCAATGAGAAAAAAGATTAATTAAATGTTATAATGATACTGTGAACAGTAGGTATCTACCATAAAAAGGTAGATCATGACCATATAGTTCTATATCTATCTGTCTGTCTGTCCATCTATGCTGACATGGAAAGATGGTCATGAATGAAAAAATAAAATTGCAGAACCATGTGCAGAAATATGAACCATTTATTGGAAAAAGACAAGATGTGTCTATGTGAATGTGTATTTGTGTACAGGTACATATAAACATACATAAACCCACTGCCATTCAGTCAATTCCTACTCATAGCAAACCTCCCCCCCCCCGCAAGGATTTCCAAGGCTGTAAATCTTTATGGAAGTAGATTGCCTCATCTTCTTCCCAAGGAGCAGCTGATAGGTTTGAATCACTGACCTTCTGGTTAGCAGCCAAATGCCTTACCCACTATGCCACCAAAGTAATTTATAAACATACGTAGATACATTGGTATGATGTAGAATGTCCAAACTGTTAACAATGACTACTCCTAGGAGACAACGTGGGGAACTTTCCACTTTACGTATTTCTGTATTTTTTCAATTTAGTTTAGTGCCTTGCCTTTATAATCTGTACTTGGTGACTGATATCATTTGCATTTCCATCATCATTCTGAGACACATTCCTACACAGATTAGCTGTCACACACAGTGTCTGGACACAAAACAGGCACAACAAATGACCACTCAGTGAATTCTAGACATCTCCACCTGGATGCCTCATAAACAACTCAAACTCAATATTTAGGTAACTCTCCAGGTAATGAATTCATCTCCCATAATAAATATCTTCTTTCTACATTCCCCTCCATTGAGCGTTCCTCCCTCCTCATACACACTGCTCTCTCTCAAACAAGAAATCAGAGTTGTCAGACCTCTCTCTACCCCACACAGGCAATCAATTGCTAATTCACACTGATTTTTGATCTCCACTGAATTCATACCCTCCTTTCCGTCTCATTAGCATCTCTCACCTGAACTACTTGAAAAGCCTCCAAATTAGGCTCACCCATTCCTAATTCATCTCCATATTGGTGCCAAAGGTGATCTTTCTAAAATGCCAAGATAGCGGGGCAAGATGGCGGACTAGGCAGAAGGATTGCACAGACCCTCTTCAACAAAGAAAAGGGAAACCAATTAACACAGACACAGAAGAT
>NW_006921755.1:2786335-2794205 GCF_000298275.1 Orycteropus afer afer
AAAAAAAAAAAAAAAAGAAAGTTCAATGAACCTCAAACAGGATAGATCCCAGAAAACAAAAACCCAGACATATCTTCATCAAACTCACCAAAACCAAAGACAAAGGAAAATTCCTAAAAATAGTACAGGAAAAATGAAAAGTTACCTACAAGGGGCAACCAGTAAGACTAAGCTCTGATTTCTTGGCAGAAACCACGCAGGCAAGAAGGCAATGGGATGATACATATGAAGCCCTGAAAGAAAAAAAAATGCCAACTAAGATTTATATTTCCAGCAAATCTATCAAATATGATGGTAAAATTAGGAGATTTCCAGTTAAGCAGAAATTAAGGCAATTTTTTAAAACTACACCAACTTTACAAAAGATGTTAAAGGGAGTCCTTCAAAGAACCAACAACAGCAAACAACAACAGATGATTAACACACATGATGACATAACCCAGTCACCAGGCCAGTTGTAGAAGTATCCAAAGTAAAATAAGCTTACAAGACTGCAAACAGGGAACCAGAAACATCAACTGGCAAATGAGGACAACTACAAACCAAAAATAGGGCAAAATAATGTAGTCACAGAACTTCTAAATGGTGAGGAAGTGAAGACAATGCAAGATAGAACAGTCAGTTCTAAACTTGGAAATAAAATTATAAATTACAGGGTAACCTCAAAGAAAAATAATAAACCTTCACATCAGAATAAAAAAGAGGACAAGAACACACACTTAGCAAACACTAAAACAGTAGCAACAAAGGAAATGATAACATGACTCATAAAGAAAATGAGCTCAGTACAGAAAATTATATGGAATAAAGAATCCAACACCACCACAAAAAAAACATGTAACAAAATGACATCAATAAATTCATACTTGTCAATAACTACACTGAATGTAAATGGATTAAATCCATCACTCAAAAGATGGGAAAGTTGCAGACTGGTTAAGACAACATGATTCATCAATATGCTGTCTACAAGAGACTCACCTTAGACACAAAGACAAAAACTGACTAAAAATAAAAGGTTGGAAAAAGATATATCAAGCAAATGGCAAGCAAAAGAGAGCTAGAGTGACAATATTAATTTCTGGTAAAACTGACTTTAAGACAAAAACTACCATAAGAGACAAGCAAGAACACTATACAATGATTGAAGGATCACGTGAACAAGAGGACATAACTATAATAAATACCTACACACTCAATGAAAGAGCCAAATACATAAGTCGGACTTTAAAAGAGTTGAAAAGGCAAATAGATGACTCCACAGTCATAGTGGGAGACTTTAATACACCACTTTTGATAAGAGATGGAACAACTGGAAAGAAACTCAACAAAGACACAGAAGAACTAAACAATACAATCAACCAGCTTGACCTTATAGACATCTACAGAGCACTTCACCCGACAACAGCAAGGTAACACATTCTCTTCCAGTGCACATAGAACATTCTCCAGGATTGACCACACATTAGGCCACAAAGCAAGCCTCAATAAATTTTAAAACAATGAGATACTGCAAAGCATCTTCTCAGATGACAGTGCTATAAAATTAGAAATCAACACTAGGAAGACCAACAGAAAAAAGAGCAAATGAATGGAAATTGAATAACCACCTCCTCAAGATCTACTGGGTAATAGGATAAAAAAAAATGAAATTTAAAAATTCCTTGAATCAAATGAGAATGAAAACACAACATACCAAAATCTTTGGGACACAACAAAAATGGTGATCAGAAAGCAATTCATAGCAATAGATGCACACATCAAAAAAGAAGAAAAAGACAAATCAACACCTTAACTTGACATCTCCAAAAATTAGAAAAAGAGTAGCAAAAAAAAATCCCAGACACCAGAAGAAAAAAAAACAATAAAGATTAGAAAAGAAATAAATGAAACTGAAAATACAATGAAAAAAGAAAAGAAAAAAAAAATCAACAAGACTAGAAGTTGGTTCTTTGAAAGGATTATGCTCATGGACAGGAAGATTGAACATCGTGAAAATGTCAGTACTACCCAAAGCAATCTATACATTCAATCCAATCCTGATCTAGATTCCATTGACATTGTTTAGAGACATGGAAAAACTAATCACTAATTTTATATGGAAGGAGCTCTGGTAGCATAGTGCCTAAGGCACTTGACTGCTAACCAGAAGGCTGGCGGTTCAAACCCACCAGTCACTCCTCGGAAGGAAGGCTGGGCAATCTACTTCCATAGTGATACCACCTCGGAAACCCAAGGAGGGATTGCTATGAGTCAGGGCCAACTCGACGGCACATAACAACAACAAAAACAATTTTATATGGAAAGGAAAGAGACCTCAGATAAACAAAGCACTAGGTCTCACACTCCCAGATCTCAAAACCTACTACACAGCCACACTTGTCAAAACAGCCTGGTATTGGTACAATGACAGACACACAGACTAGTGGAGCAGAATTAAGAACCCAGAAATCAATCCATTGATCTATGGTCACCTGATTTTTGACAAAGAGCAAAAATCCATTAAATGGGGAAGGGATAGTCACTTTCACAAATGGTGCTGGCAAAACTGGATATCCATTTGCAGAAAAATGAAACAAGATCTGTACCTCACACCACATACAAATTTTAACTCCAGATGGATCAGACTTAAATGTGAAACCTAAATCTAGAAATCTATTGTTCTGGTTACCTAGTGCCACTCTGACGGGACTACAGCACAAATGGAATGGCATAACAAATAAAAGTTTATTCTCCTACAGTTTGGAGGCTTTAAGTCCAAGTTCAAAGTACCAGGCCCTAGGGGCTAGATGAAAAAGGCCCTCGACCTTGGGCTTCAGCTCTGCCTCTTGCTCCTGGCCCCCTGAAGCCAGAGGCCTCTCTTCACTCAGGCAGCTACTGGCTGCTGAAGCTAACAAGCCCAACGTCAACAAACAAAATGTCACAGTCCCAATGTTACCAAACCACACGACAGGCCATTCATTCAAGTCCTTTGAAAGTTTCAATATCAGCAGAGCATGGCAGGCTGTTGAACTACGACATGCAGGGTTAAAGTGTGCCATAAGCTAAAGACCATCCCCAAGGCTTCTCCTTATATACAAAGCAGACCACATCCCAAAAGCAGCTACTCAGCTGCTTGTGGTAGATCCCACCATGGAGTTGATTGCCAGTCTCATCATGGGGAATAACTACCAGCAGCTGCCCAGCCACTCAACCAGGCCCAGCCAAGCTAACATACAAATTTAACTACCACATTCATCAAAGAAAAAATAAAGGCAAATTGTGGAGCCCTAATTTATGGCATAAATAGACTACCAAGCGTAACCCAAAATGTACGAACAGCGGAAGATAAACTAGATGGTTGAGACATTCTAAAAATTAAATTCTTTCATGCATCAAAAGACTTCTCCCAAAGAGTAAAAAGAGAACCTACAGAATGGGAAAAAATACTCAGTAATGACATATCAGATTAAGGAATTACCTAAAATTTATAGAAAATTGTAACACCTCAACATCAAAAAGACAAACAATCCAAATTAAAAAATGCACAGAAAACATGGACACTTCACCAAAGAAGATATTCAGGTGGCCCACAAACACATGAAGAAATGTTCATGATCAATAGCCATTAGAGAGATGCAAATCAAAACAACCATGAGATACCATCTCAGAGCAGCACTAACAGCAAAGTTCAACAATACAGAAAATAACCAATGCTGGCAAGGATGTGGAAAGACTGGGACTCTCATACACTGCTGGTGGGACTGTAAAATGATACAATCACTATCAAAATCAGTATGGTGATTTCTTAAAAAGTTGGAATTTGAAATACCATTTGACCCACCAATCCCATTACTAGGTATATATCCTAAAGAAGTGAGAGGCGGGACATGAATAGATACATGCAAACCCATGTTCATCCCAACACTATTCACAATTGCAAAGAGATGGAAACAATCTACCATGCCCCTCAACCAAGGAATGGATAAACAAACTGTGATACATACACACAATGGAGTACCATGGAACTCTAAAGAATAATGCAGAATCTCCAAAACACCACAAAATGTGGATGAACTTGGAGGACATTATGCTGAGTGAAGTCAATCACAGAAGGATAAATAATTTATTAGTCCACTACTGTAAAAAGGGAAAGTTTATACATGTAAGGAAACTTTCTGTTGGTTACCAGGAATAGGAGGGGAGGGGAGGTGAAATTCCTAGAGAAGTTGGGGGGGGAAAAATTATATATATACACATACACACACACCCCAAAGATTATTAGTGGTTACCAGGGGTAAGAGGGAGAGAAAAGGGGAAGCTTTTCCTTGCAGGGCACTGAGTTTATGCTAATGGTGGCAGAATATTTTGGAAAAGGATAGTAATAATGGTGGCACAACATGAAAAATGTCATCAGTGTCCCTGAGCTGTAAATGGGCAAGTTGTTAATGTTGGTGAGTCTTGTTGTACATGTTTTCACCACAATGAAAGTAAAAGAAAAAAGAAACCCTACGGGGCAGTTCGACTCTGCCTTACAGGGTCACTATGAATCGGAACAGACTTGATGGCAACAGACATGTTTTTTTCTCTCACAAGTGCCTCAGTTATATAGGAGCATAGCCTTGTATTACCCACGTCTACATCGTCTGTGCTCACCTAGTACGTAAGCATTGTGTGTCTGGCTTACAGCAAATGTTCAACAGTACTTGTTAAACTGTATTTAAATACTCGGTAATATGTGAAATCCTAAGCAAGATTCAGGGCAAGAATTAAACTCTTGTCTAGTTCTTGGAACAAGACTTTTTTAAATTTATGGTTTAATTAGGCTCATTTTAACCATATTTAAAAACAGAAAAAGAGACACTCAAATTTTACCTTGAAAAGGGAGGTAGGAGTTGTAGTAGAAAGCTACCCTTCACTTAAAAGCCCGTAGGAAGAATTCTCTTGTACAAAGCTGCTTTTTTACCCTCCGCTTCCTCACTTTATGCTTGCTCAGACCTTCAATCTGCACATGGTTTATCTTGGCCTCTCCAGCCACTCTCTCAACTCTTCAGCTTCAGTTCCCACTGCTAACAAGCAACTTATCTCCGTATTTGCTAATTCAAATTTCTGAAAGGCCTTTTTTGTCTTGTTTTTTTGACACCAGGTCACTGTGGTGTCTTAAGCTGTGGTTCAGTTGATCAGGTTTAGGTGCCATGCCAGGAGTTCCAGGACCAATCAACTAACCTTCCTCCAACCCTCAATTCAATATACTATTTTAATTTTTTTATTACCATCCTAAAGTACATCACTAAAATAATTTTGCAATACTTTTATAAACAAGTCTTGTCAAGACTTGTTCACAGAGAGCAAAATCTTGCATACTTATTCACATAACCAGCTTTCCATTCCAAACATGCAAGGAGTTAACAGTATCTTCCTATTTCTACATGGCCACGAATGTGCTTTGGTCTGCTATAATTGATCAAGAGCAGTAGTTTAAAAAGTGTTTGTCCAAGCTTCTGTACGTTTTCCCATACATTTATAATGTAAAGAAATTGTACTCCAGACATTTCTTTGTTAAATTGTATCCCATAATATCAAGTTAACTTTTATATAAGGGTAAGCACATACAATGGCAATCTATCACTAATCAACACAATCTGTTTCTCTTCCTCCAACTTAGTATCACTAGGTAATGACTGAAGAAGACAACTTACTAGAAAGATCTCTTGGGAAGGAAAGAGCAGTATTTGCCATGAGCCACTCTTAAGTAAGGGGGAACTCTGGTAGCATAGTGGCTAAGACACTTGCCTGCTAACCAGACGGCTGGCGGTTCAAACCCACCAGCCACTCCTTGGAAGGAAGGTTGGGCAATCCTACTTCCGTAGTGATACTGCCTCGGAAATCCAAGGAGAGGTCACTATGAGTCGGGGCCGACTCGACGGCACATAACAACAACAATAACTCTTAAGTAGCTTCTAATAAAATCAGATTCTCACTGCCATTACTCTCCTGCTTAAAACTGGAAAAAAATGAGTTAAATGTTTTATCTAGGAAGACATTACATTTTCACTAAAATCAAGCTTAACAGAATGAGAGTAGATACACATCTTTGAAAGGAGAGGGCAATTTATTCACTAAATAATTATTCTGGCTATTCTAAGGTTCAACAACCACTGGAAAGAAATATTGCCAGAAAGGGGCAAGGTGAAGGCCATTCAGAAAATCTGAGTGAAGATAAAACTTTTTCAAATGCAGACTGTTGCAAATACATTTCTTGCTATAAAGGAAGGATTTTCTATTTTAAAATCACGTAGAAGGTATTGTAGTTAGCCAACCTTATTATCTGTCCTCGTTGGTGACTCATTTTCATTTCATCTGCAGTAATCAGCAGCTGACTAGGTAATACCACAACCATCAGTTTAGACTACTTTTAATGAACATATCTTAATACATCTAATATCACAGGACATAAATTGATATAGTTTAGAGACTGCCGGTGTTGTCTTTAATGAGCTCTGGTGGTGCAGTGGTTAAGTATTTGGCTGTTAACCAAAAGGTTTCTGGTTTGAACCCACCAGCCCACTCCTCAGAAGAAAAATGAAGTAGTCTGTGTCCATAAAGATTTACAGTCTTAGAAACCCAATGGTTTCCAACACTATGAGTTGGAATCAACTGGATGGGAGTGAGTCTGGTTTGGTTTGGACGTTGTCTTTAAAAGCAGCTTGAAATGAACACACTACCAGAAAACTTTCATTTGATAAAATACACTAAAAGGCAAGGGGCTTTCTTGTCTTTGTTTAGCAAAAATTCACAGGTCTTAAAAAAACAAAGAAAATGTTAACTTGAAGAATGGTCCCTGCTACTGCTGTTGCTGCATGCAACCAGGCAGAACGTGGTTCTGCAGTCCCACAGGTCTGCATCTCCTCCCTCTCCACATAAGATACTTATGTTCCTAGAGTCCACAGATTTTTCTTTCTTTCCCAAAGAGAAGCTTACAAACACTCTGATTTACTAACTAGGCCTATTTATGTTTGTCAAGCTAATAAAGCAGAAAAGAAAAAGAAAAAGCACTAATTTCATCTTTCATAGTTGAAATCATCAGAGACATTCTAAGGTTACAAAGTCAAGAATTTATATTATTTAAAGCCAAAAAAATATCCAGAAGAACAAATACAATAATTTAATAACCAAAAATTAAGACGCACTAGGAGGAAAGGAAGGAGCTCTGGTGGTAAGTGGTTAAAGTATTCAGCTACTAACCAGAAGACTGGCAGTTTGAACCCACCAGCTGCTCTGTGGGACAAACATGAGGCAGTCTTCTTCTATAAACACTCACAGCCTTGGAAACCCTATGTGGGTCACTATGAGTCAGAACTGACTTGATGGCAGTGGGTTTGGCTTTGGGGTAGGAAAGGAAGCAGAAAGAAACTTCTCATCTTTCAAGGGAAGGAATTAATAGATACTTTCTAAAGTTGATAAATTACAAAACAGAATATAATTTTTAAAGTGATAAAGGCAACCTCCAAAAGAACCAGAAATAAACTGTCAACACTGGTTAACTCTAGAGGTGTGTGATGTTTTATTTTATACTTCTGTACAATTTGTGTGTTTGATCTACTTTTTCAAAATACAAACTAATAAATAGAGGCCAGAGGCTCCATGTTAGCAAACAACTGCTGTTGTTGTTGTTATGTGCCGTCGAGTCGGACCTGACTCAAAGTGACCCTTCCTTGGGTTTCCAAGACCGTATCACACAGAAGTAGATTGCCCAACCTTCCTTCCGAGGAGTGGCTGGTGGGTTTGAACGGTCAGCCTTCTGGTTAGCAGTCAAGTGCCTTAGGCACTATGCCACCAGAGCTCCCAGCAAACAACTGTTGTTGTTGTTATGTGCCGTCGAGTCAAACCC
>NW_006921755.1:2794485-2811282 GCF_000298275.1 Orycteropus afer afer
CCTTCCTTCCGAGGAGTGGCTGATGGGTTTGAACCGCCAGCCCTCTGGTGAGCAGTCAAGTGCCTTAGCCACTATGCTACCAGAGCTCCCTCATACAGTAAATCCTTATATGAAATCAGTAAAATATTTAGGGGCTTAATTTCACTTTGAAATTAAAAGAGAGGCAATTTGAGATTTTTCTATCTTCACTGATCCTCTCTGGAATGTGAAAGTATACATTGCAGTTTCCACCTTGTAGTACTTGAGGTTTTGTTCCCCCCTCCCAAGTGCTTGAGTTTTTCAAGCAATTTACTTCTGCCTGGATAAGCACCTGGGTTTTCTGTTAATCCTTAGTCTCAATTCCTTATGCTCACACTAACAGTAACATTTCAACTTTCTAATACTCCTAAATACAGTTATCTCAAAGAAATTACAAAGATCACAACTGAACTCAAAGGAAGGGGAGGACTTCAGGTCACTGACGACAGAATATGATTTAATACAGGTCTTAGGAATATATTATTTCTGGCAACCACAGGAATTATAATTTAGGAAATAATATGAGTAAAGATTCGGAAGGAAGGTTGGGCATTCCTACTTCCGTAGTGATACTGCCTCGGAAACCCAAGGAGGGGTCGCTATGAGTCGGGGCCGACTCGATGGCAAACAACAACAACAACAACATGAGTAAAGATCACAGAATTTTAAGACTTGTGCCTAGGCTGGTCCTCTTATCACCTTGCAATAGCTTCCCCTATAGGATGGTCCTTGAATCAACAGTGGCAAAGTTCACAAAATTTTAATTAACACATATGCCACCTAATCTTGGCTAGACCTAAGTACTGAATGCATATCCCTGAAAACGTAACAACTTTACTCTTAAACAATAACTCCTATGTCTGATATATTGGCAGCGTGAACATAGTCTAGATACACTTCATGAAGATAAGCCTGGCTTAAATAACGAGGCGCTTTAGGCCTTCTGATAATAGAAAAGGGGCAGCTAAACTGATACAGTCTTGTTTTCTAAAACCGTAGCCAACTCAATTAAGGCACTAGTCGGTATCAACTCTCAACTAAAACGCATTCAGACTTGACGTAAAACCCTTCACAAATCTCTCACTGGGTGAGTGTCTCGCACCCACCAGGTGCATCTACTCTATCTCAAGGCTCCTGCCTCAGCCCCTCGCCCCAGTCTCCCAGCACCACACCTGGGGGTGCCTCCAATTCCACGCCCACATCCCTCCCCCTGGACCACTTAGTGTCCCTAGAGCCCTGTGTTTAGCCCACAACACCTTCAGACCCTCACTCTGCCCTCCACCAGGCCAAATCGAACTGGCCTCTTCCCTCCCCTCCCGCCCTCACCCCTCGCCACTCACCCGCGGTAGTAGGCTTTCACCCGGACTTGATGAGAATGGTCCCCGCTGCCGCCGCTTCCTGCGACCGGGTGGGACATGGTGCTGCTGTCCCTCTGGGTCGGCATCTCACTCTCAGCCTCAACGCCCGGGGCCGAAGGGGCGGGGGGTGGGGGCGCGGGACGCCGCAGAGGTATCCGCCGCCCGAGCCTCTAAGACAGGCGCGGCTGCTCGCCTGCCTACCTGCTCTCCTCGCCCGCAGCGCCGACCAAAGGGTCGCCTAACCTCAGCAGCCAGAACCGAACAGCCCCTCCCACCACCGGCGACCGCCGCAGACTCTACGGCAGCCGCGGCCCAGTGAACCTCCCCGCCTCAGTCCCTCCCACCTCGCTTGCTCCAAAGGCCCACATTCCGGGGTAGGGCGGGCGCAACCATCGATCTAACTCAAAGAGCCTCAATTGCGGGCCGAACCATTCTTACGGAGGACAGAGAAAGGGGAGAGATACAAAGTGGGGCGGTGATCACCACACTAAATATGCTGCAAAGGGGGACTTCCCTGGGAGAGGTAATCAAAATAACACTAAAGATAAAGTACTATAGCTTTCTAAAAAGCCTTTTCCTACAAAGAAAATGGTAGATAAAACTGCGGTATTACATCCCACTGTCCCAATTTGGTCGCGTCCGCAGTCGGCCGCTTGGGATTCCGGGTATATTTGAGTGTGGGATTCTGGGATTTGGAGTTCTCGTGGGATTCTGGGACTTGCGATTCGTAACGTATGGAACACCGACCTTTGCTAGTCGGACTCCAGGGTGCTGTCTGGGAGCTGTCAGCATGGAAATTTTGAATTCAGCTTGAGCATCTATCCTATGGCCCTGGAAATGTTTGGTCTTTGTCACGATCCATACTTTGTTTTCAGATGAATTCCCCCTTCCAATTGCATAAAACTAGAAAACCAAATTCACAGCCATCCAGTCAATTTCGACTGTTAGTGACTCTCATTGGGTTTCCCAGGCGGTAAATCTTTACAGAAGTAGATTGCCCCATCTTCCTTCCATGGAGGGGCTCGTGGGTATGAACCGCCAACCTTCTGGTTAGCAGTCAAATGACTTAGGCACTGTGCCACCAGAGCTTTTCAATTGCATGGATGATCAGAATTATGTGGTATCTTTCTTGGGGACAACTCATTATAGCCCCTTTCATGGAAAGCATTTAATATTCATAGGAAACATAATGATGGATGTAATAAAGGAGGAAATGCAACTAGAAGCCATAATGGAAAACAGACTTTTCTTCCTTTGCAGCCCCCATATCTAGTCCCTCGTTATTCGGCCATTGCATGGGACCGGTGCACAACAAATACTTATGCAATTAATCAACCCATTAATAACTGACTCTGATTAGCATCTGTTCTGTTTACACCAGTTAACCAAGAATTAGGAAGGATCCATTCTTGCATCCTCATCTCTCAGTTTCGTCTGGCCTTGCTCTGTCGTATAACTTCTACTAAAATTACAGGTAGCATGGATCTAGCCCCTACATCACTCGTGGTACATACAAGTTAAGAGTTTGAATAACCAAAGAAATTATTTTCTTTATTATGACAAAATAAGTTTCAGAAATTGCCTCCTCAGAATGATGTGTGACACTTAGCCTAATATGACACCTTTCAACTGCTAAAGACTTGGATTATTTGCTCTAATAAAACTTTCCTTCAAAACACTTTGTGTCGGGTTGTTGGCAATTGGAAACCTGCATCTGCATGTTACATATGAATTGGTTAGTTATGGAATGTAAGTTGTTATTTCTAAACTGAAATGGCAAAATTTAAATTGGATTCATAGAAAATTTAGTATGCTCGCAGAAAGTTTGAAAGATTATATATAATGCTCTAGAAAAATAAACTTATGTTATATGGAAAGAAGAATTTATAAAGCAAGGAAAGGTAAGTCACGAAAACCTTTAATTTGGATACTTATTCCTTCTCAAAAACTCTCTGCCATCAAGGCAATTACAACTCATAGTGACCCCCTTGGGTTTCCTAGGCGATATCTGTATGGAAATAGATTGCCCAATCTTCCTTCTGAAAAGTGGCTGGTGGGTTTGAACTACTAGCCTTCTGGTTAGCAGTCAAATGCCTTGTTGTTGTTGTTGTTATGTGCTGTGGAGTCGGACCTGACTCATGGTGACCCCTCCTTAGGTTTCTGAAGTAGTATCACTATGGATGTAGATTTCCCAATCTTCCTTCCAAGGAGTGGCTGGTGGGTTTGAACCACCAGCCTTCTGGTTAGCAGTCAAATGCCTTAGGCATTACACTACCAGAGCTCCTCAAATATCTTAGGCACTTATTTTTTGGCAGCTTGAAAAACCTTCATCAGTGGCCTCATGCCTTGCTTTAAAGGTGAACATTGTTTACAGAAAAGGCTTGTTGACTACTTTGTCATCTACAAGAACCTGTAAATATAGATAATTTGCATCAATCCCACTACGTGAATAAATTTTCCTTTTCTGAATGGTGAAACCTATTAATTATAATTATCAGAGAAAGCATGAAATTAATTTTTAAAAGCATTTTAATATAACACTACTCATCTGTCAGTTTGTAATACTGTAGTGGCTAGTGTAATGCTGTAAATGCTGGAAGCTATGCCACTAATATTTCAAATATCAGCAGAGTCACCATGGTGACAGGTTTCAGCAGAGCTTACAGACTAGAAAGGAGGACATGAAGATCTACTTCTGAAAAAAACTGGCCAGTGAAAATCTTATGAATAGCAGCAGAATATTGTCTGATAGAATGCCAGAAGATGAGCCCCTCACGTTGAAAGGCACTCAAGATACAACTGAGGAAGAGCTGCCTCCTCAAAGTAGAATCAACCTTCATGACATAGATTGAGTAAAGGTTTTAGGACCTACATTTGTTGATGTGGCATAATGAAAATGGAAAGAAATAGCTGCAAACATCCATTAATAATCATAATGTCAAATGCATGAAGTATGAATCTAGCAAAATTGAAAGTTGTCAGAAATGAAATGGAATGCACAAAGATCGATAGCCTGGGCATTACTGAACTGAAATGGACAGGAATTGGTCATTTTGAAAGAGATAAGTATATGGTTTACTGGGCCAGGGATGACAAATTGAAGAGCAATGACATTATGTTTATGGTCAAAAGAACATTTCAAGATGTGTCCTGAAATACAACACCATGGTGGTAGGATAATATCCATAGGCCTACAAGGAAGACCAGTTAATACTATTATTCAAATTTACATGCCAACCACTAATGCCAAAGACCAAATTGAAGATTTTTACCAACTACTGCAGTCTGAAATTGATCATACATACCATCAAGATGCACTGATAATTACTGATGATTGGAATGTCAAAGTTGGAAACAAAGAAGGATCAGTACTTGGAAAATAAGGTGCTGGTGATAGAAATGACACCAGAGATTGCATGATAGAATTTTGCAAGACCAATGACCTATTCATTGGAAATATCTTTTTCAACAAGGAATCAAGTCAACTGCGTCTGTGGAAAGAGATGATGTTGTTGTTGTTAGGTGCCCATGAGTCAATTCCAACTCATAGCAATCCTTTGTACGACAGAACAAAACACCGCTCGGTCCTGAATCACCCTTACAATTGTTGCTATGTTTGAGCCCATTGTTGCAACTACTGTCAATCTATCACATTGAGAGTTGACCACTTTTTCGTTGACCCTCTACCAAGTATGATGTCCTTCTCCAGGGACTGCTCCCTCCTGATAACATGTCTAAAGTAAGTGAAACAAAATCTCACCATCCTCGATTCTAAGGAGCATTCTGGCTACGTCTTCTAAGACAGATTTGTTCATTCTTTTGGCAGTCCACAGTATATTCAATATCCTTCACCAACTCTATAATGCACAGGCATCAATTCTTGTGTCTTCCTTATTTATTGTCTAGCTTTTGCAGACATATGAGGTGATTGAAAATACCATGGCTTGGGTCAGGCACACCTTAGTCTTCAAAGTGACATCTTTGCTCTTAAACATTTTAAAAAGGTCTTTTGCTGTACATTTGCCCAATGCAATATGTCATTGATTTCTTGATTGCTGCTTCCATGAACACTGAGTGTGGATCCAAGAAAAATGAAACCCTTGACAACTTCAATCTTTTCTCCACTTATCATAAGTTTACTTCTTGTGAGGATTTTTGTTTTCTTTATGGTGAGGTGTAATCCATAATGATGACTGTAGTTTTTTATCTTCTTTATTAAGTGCTTCAAATCTTCTTCATTTTCAGCAAGCAAGGTTGTGTCATCTGCACACCACAGGTTGTTGAGTCTTCCTCCAAGCCTGATGCCATGATCTTCTTCATATAGTCAAGCTTCTTGGGTTATTGCTCAGCATAAATACTGAATAAGTATAGTGAAAAGATTCAACCCTGACATACACATTTCCTATTTTTAAATCATGCAGTATCCCCTTGTTTTGTTAGAACAATTGCCTCTTGGTCTATTTACAGGTTCCTCATAAACACAATTCAGTGTTTTGGAATTCCCATTCTTCATCAGTTCTTGATCATATGCTACCTCTTGAAATGGTTGCACATCGACCAATTCTTTTTGGCACAGTGACTGTATATTCCTATCATGTTCTTTGGATGCTTCCTGCATCATTCAATATTTTGTCTACAGAATCCTCCAACATTGCAACTTGAGGCCTGAATTTTTTCTTGTCTTTCAGCTTGAGAAATGCCAACCGTCTTCTTCCTTTTTGGATTTCTTACTCCAAATCTTTGCATATTTCATTATAGTACTTTAATTTGTCTTTTCAAGGCACCCTTTGATATCTTCTGTTCAGCTCATTAACCTCATCATTTCTTCTATTCTCTTTGGCTACTCTATGTTAAAGAGCAATTTTCAGAGTCTTTTCTGATATCCATTTTGTTCTTTTTCTTTTCTGTCTTTTTAATGACCTTTTACTTTCTTCATGTATGATGTCCTTTATGTCGTCCCATGACTTGTCTGGTCTTTGATCATTAGTGTCCAATACATCAAATCTTTTTGACATATTTTTAAAATTCAGGTGGGACATACTCAAGGTCATACTTTGGCCCTCATGAACTTATTTTTAATTTTCTTCAGCTCCAACATGAACCTGCATGAGAGCAATTAATGGTTTATTCAGCAGTCAGCCCCTGGCCTTTTTCTTATTAATGATAGCAAGCAGTTTTATTGTCTCTTTCCACAGACACAGTTGATTTGATTCCTGTATATTCCATCCAGTGAGGTCCATGTGTATAGTCGCCATTTATATTGTTTTAAAAAAATAATAAAGGTATTTCCAACAGGTCATTGGTCTTGCACAATTCTATCATGTGATTTCCAGCGTCATTTCTGTCTTCAAAGCCATTTTTTCCAAGTAGTGATCCTTCTTTCTTCCCAACTTTCACGTTCCAGTCATCAGTACTAATCAATACATGTTTGATCAATTTCAGACTTGTTGTTGTTGTTGTTATGTGCCGTCAAGTCAGCCCTGACTCATAGCGACCCCTCCTTGGGTTTCCGAGGCAGTATCACTACAGAAGTAGGATTGCCCAAACTTCCTTCCGAGGAGTGGCTGGTGGGTTTGAACCGCCAGCTTTCTGGTTAGCAGTCAAGTGCCTTAGCCACTATGCTACCAGAGCTCCCAATTTCAGACTACAGACATCAGTAAAAATCTCGTCAATTTCTTCATCTTTAACATTAGTGATTGACATGTAAATTCCTTGTAGGAGTGTGGATAATATCCTATCACTGATAATGTTTTATTTCAGGATATATCCTGAAATGTTTTTTGACAATGAATGCAACACCATTCCTCTTCAATTTGTCATTCCCAGCATAGTAGACCATATAATTGTCAGATTCAAAATGACCAATACCAGTCCATTTCAGTTCACTGTTGTTGTTGTTATGTGCCGTCGAGTCGGATCTGACTCATAGCGACCCCTCCTTGGGTTTCCGAGGCAGTATCACTATGGAAGTAGATTGCCCCATCTTCCTTCCGAGCCTAAGATATCAAACTTTATACATTCCATATTGTTTCTGACAACTTCCAATTTTGTAGGTTCATACTTCATACATTCCACATTCTGATTTTTAATGGATGTTTCCAGCTATTTCTTTTCATTTTAAGTCATGCCACACCAGCAAATGAAGGTTCTGACAGCTTTACTCCATCCATGACATTAAGGTTGACTCTTCTCTCAGAAGGCAGTTCTTCCTCAGTCATATTTGAGTGCCTTCCTACCTGAGGGGCTCATCTTCTGGTACCATATCAGACTTCCTGCTGTATTCATAAGATTTTCACTAGCCAATTTTTTTTTTTTTTAATTGTGATTTGGGTGAAAATTTACAGAGCAAATTCACTTTCCATACAGCAGCTCATACACACGTTGTCTCAGGACATTGACTACAATTTGCCCCAATGCAACAGCTCCCCTCCCACTTCCTCCCCACAGTTACCTCTTCCCTGTCTCCTTCCCTCTGTGCACTCCTGCCCCCTGAGCTATCTCCCTGTGCATAAGCAGCCCTTCTTTCTCCCGTGATTGTTCTCTCCAAGGAGTGTATCTACCTCAGGTAAATGTTCACCTCGTATGCCTGTCTTTTGTTTGGCTGGAAGCCACAGGTATGGGTTCAATTCCAGACCTGAAGGGCAGCTAGAGGCCATAGTCTCAGTGGTTCCACCAGGCTCTATCAGACCAGCAAACCCGGTCCCCCTCCCCTTTTTTTTTTCCCCAAATGATTTTGAGTTTTGTTCCACATTGTTTTCCCTCTCTATCCAGGATCTCCTACATAGATCCCCTTCTGAGAGGATGACACTGGTAGCCGGGCACCTTGTAGTTCTTCTGATCTCATAGTCGTATAGGCTGTGGATCACGTGGTATACCAGTCACTAGGACTAATTGTTTCCATGAATCTTTGGTTTTCTTCATTCTTCTTTGCTCTGGACAAGGAGAGACCCATCACTGCATCTAGATGGCTGCTTCCAAGGTTTCACTGGCCAATTTTTTTAGAAGTAGATCACCAGATCCTTCTTAATCTGTCTTAGTCTGGAAGTTCCATTGAAACCTGTCCACCATGGGTGACCCTGCTAGTTTGAAATACCAGTGACATCACTTCCAGCATCACAGCTCTATGCAAGCCACTTACTAGCAACAATTTCTCTTGATTTTTTCTTATCCAGAAATGATTATTATGGTCTCCATTTTAAAAACATAGTTCTGCTGGCTATGAGATTCTTGGTTGATATATATATACATATTCTTTCAGTCCTTTGAATATGTCATACCACTGCCTTCTTGCCTCTAATGTTTCTTATGAGAAGTCAGCTATTAATCTTGTCAAAGTTTTGCTGTATGGTTTTTTTTTTTTTTTTTTCTGCTTTCAAGATTTTCTTTGCCTTGGTCTTTCAGTCTTATGACTATAATGTGTCTAGGTGTAGATCTCTTTGTAATTATCCTACTTAGAGTCCATTAAATTTCTTGGATGATTAGATTAAATCTTTTCATTAAATTTTGGAATTTTTCACCTATATTTCCCTAAACATTTTTTTCTGTTCCTCTCTCTCTCTCCTCTTCTTGGTTTTCATATTATGTGTATGTTGGTGCACTTAGTGGTGTCCCATTTTTCTCTGATGATCCATTCCTATTTATTTATTTATTTCTCTCTGTTTATCAGATCATATAATGTCTATTGATTTAACTTCAAGTTCATTGATTCAGTTTTCAGCCAGCTCAAACTTAATGTTGAACCATTGTAGGAAAACTTTCATTTCTGTTAGTGTACTTTTCAACTCTGGATTTTCCGTTGATTCTTTTTTTATAATTTCTCTCTCCTTACTGGTATTCTTTATTTGGTAAGACATTGTCATTATACCTTTCTTTATTCTTTAAGAATGGTTTTCTTTAGTTCTTTGAAATATTTATGACAGTTGTGTTGAAGTTTGTGTCTGCTACGTCCAACATCTGGGTCCCCTTAAGGAAAGTTGTTTGCCTTTATAACTGTGTATAGGCCATATTTTCATGTTTCTTTGCACGTCTGTATTTTTTTCTGTTGTTTGTGTGTTTCAAATTATACATTCTCATTGTAGCAACTCTGGCTATTGAGCCTCAGCTCCTGAGCTTGTTGTTATTACTGCTGTTTACTGACTTATTTGTGACTTTTTATTAGTGATGTGGCTGGACTAATTCAGTATTTTCCCCACTGTTTGCAGCTTCTGATGTTCCTCAGAAGGCACGCTTTGACAAGTGCACTGTCACCCTGACTAATATCCCAATCCTATCCTAGAAATTACAGTGGTTTTAGTCAGGGTCTCTTTGATTCTTTCTTTGCCTCATTTTGCTGTCAAGCTTTTGCTGGTTTGCCTTTTGGATGTCACTTTCAGCTGTTAACTGTTAACCAATCACTAACTGATCGCTCCATAAATTTTTGTCAATGCCCTGGAACATAAATTACTCAACACTCTGATCCAATTGTTATTAGACTTCTTTGCAAAGAGAGTTTGAAGGCAAGTTTATGAGGATTGCTACAATCCCAGTAGGGTTCTTCTTAGCTTCTCTTTTTCTGGTTCTCTCTGTTAAACTTCTAGCTAGTCTGCCATTTTGCTTCTTGTTATCTTGGAAGTTCCCACCTTTTTTTAATTGCTCGCCACCAAAATCTCCATTGTTTTCAACAGCAACCTTAGGCTTGAACTTCTCCATGCTCTGTTCCAAATAGTCCCCTAATGACAACTATGGAGTTGTCCGTTCTCATGGCCTGTCTTTGGGTAGAATATCTGTGCCACTGCTCTTGAACTGGGGATGAGGATAGCATCCCAGATCTCAGAATAAGTCACCCTTATTTATAAGCCAGGGATTAGGTGGGGGTGGAATCTCCTGGTCCCTTGGCTTGTGCCTCCTGGTGTGGAACCTCTGACCTACAAGTGAGCTAAGACAAGGGGCCCAGGATTCCTGACTGCCACACCCTGCACATGGTAACTGAGTGAAAGTGGACGTCTTGGCTGAGCTTGCATGGAATAGAGCTTCCTCAACAAGAAGGTAAGGAGAATAAGAAATGCTGGCAACCTGACCCAAATATGATTTTAGACTGGAAACTAGAGGAGCACCATTTTTTTTTTTTTTCCAATAAAGATTCCATCACAGAGAGCTGGAAGAAAGAAGGAGTAGGTCATGTTTCAAATGCCTTAGACTCTTAATGTTCTGACTGAAATTTAACAGATTTTTTAAAATTTATGTTTCTCCATTTTCCATATACCATTAAGATGATTTCCAGAGGCTTTAAAAGGTTGAGGTTTGGTTTCTGTTTTCTGTGTCTGTAATTTTTACCAGTTATGGCTGTTTCACTGGGGAGAGGGTTTGCAGAGCTGCTCATGCCTCCATTCTGAAAATGCTCCTTTAAATTTAAAAGTGAAAATAGATATAAGACATAAACAGTTGACAGATAGTATTTAGAGAGTAGGATTAAGACTCGGGAGGGGAAAGAACAAACCTTTATATCCTTTGATACCTTTTATTTATATATTTTTTTTTCATTTTGGGAAATTGTTAGCCATTATCACTTCAGATATTCCTTCTACCCTATTCCCCTTCCTCTCTTTCTGGACCTATGCATGCTAACTTTCATATTACACTATTTGATTGTATTCCAGATGTTTCTTGCATGATGTTCTGTTCTTCCTATTCTTTTATTTACCTGTGCTTTGCATGCATATTTTTTTAATTATCAGTTTTCAAGTTCATTGATCCTGTCTTCTGCTGTTTTTAGGCTGTTATTATATACACTCAATATAGGCATTGTAGTTTTTCAATTCCAGAATGTGTATAAATTCCCAAAGCGTTATTCCTATATTTTCTTCTAAGAGTGTTATGGTTTTAGTTCTCATATTTAGATCCTTGATCAATGGTTGTTGTGATGGTGGTGATAATTGTTATTAGTTGCCATGGAGTTGATTCCAACTCATGGTGATCATCAGCGGGTAGACACTGTAAAGTAGCCTCCACAGCCCTTTTTTTTTTTCTCCTGTTTTATGTAAAATGGTATTTACTAATACTCTCAAATCTACATAAGTCTGCTACCCTTCACCCCGTATCCTCAGTGTTACACTGAGAATATGATCATTTTATTTTACTGAAGGAGAGAAAGTGTTTAAACAGCAAGTCTTGATCATTTGGAAGGGCTTTGTGACCTGTGGAGATAAGCACTGGGCACTGGACTTAATTATACTTGCTTTTGACTCATCTCAATACTTTAAAAAGGAAAAATTAACTAATGCTCAAAAAATTAAAGCTCAAATCCACAAACTTAAAGATTTTTAGTCAATATTCTCTCATTTTGTGATCATCAGAGAACTTGCCCAATGTGGAGTAAAAAAGTCAATTGCTTTGGGAATGGTGAATGAGGGAATAAATGACGGAAGACATAAGTCCTGTGTGATCATTTCCTAATATCAAATTAGTTGTTTTACTTAACATGCAAGAGCAGCAGCAATGACCAAAATTCTTTATTGAAACCCTGACCAGCCCAGGTTAGTAAGATAATTTAGTTTTTATTTTGATTGATACTCTTACTGATTTAGTACAGACAGCAGTGTCCTCACAGCATCTCCATTTCCCTAAACCTCTTCCCTTCTCCCCCTCCTCTTTTGACATTGCCAACCTTATGCAATCTACTTCTGTAGAGATACCGCCTGGAAACCCAAGGAGGGGTCGCTATGAGTTGAAATTGAGAGGGTGGTGAGTTTGGTTTGGGCTTTTTTTTTTTTTTTGGTCTCTGTATTCTCTTCATTCCAGCCACACAGACTTATTTGCATTATAGTTGCTCAGTCTCACTCCCATGCTACAAATAATGGCACCTGATGGTTTGATCCTTAATCTATTTTGCTTCACTTTGAATTTAAAATATTTATTAAGTTAATGTCATATGTTCCTTGATCAGCAGAGAAAGGGAAACTCATTTGTTGACACATATGTCTGCCTTTGTGTGTGTGTGTGTGTATTTCTTCTGCTCAGTTTGAAATGGCTCCCATGCTCCCTGGCTGAATTCCACTCTCCTTCTCTAAGAACTAAAACTAATTACTAACCTACCTCTGCTCCTCAGGCTGTAAGGTGCCTTTCCCTGCACACTTCCTCTGTATTTCCACTCTATGACCTGCTCATATTTTGATCGCAGCACTTATTGTGCAGTGTTGTAATAATTTATTTTATTGCTGTCATGTTTATAAGGCTGCAACTGTGAATTATTCATCTCTGTGTCCCCTTCATCTAGCACATAGTAGGTACTCAGTAATGTCTGTTTACACTGAACAAAAGCACTTAACCATTTTGCTTCATTTTCCTCATGCATAAAACAGGGATAACAAAAATTATTGACTTGAAAAGGATTTTTGGGAGTTATACTAAGTATCTAATTCTTCAAATGTAAAGTAGCATGCTGCTAATACAAAAGACCTAGATAAAACAAAACAAAAACAACTGAAAGAAGTGTTTTATGATAATGATGATGATGATAACAAAAGAGGTGTGTTTTTAATGACCCATAAATGGAAAATTCCATTAACCAGAGGAGTCAGCACTAAGAAAAATTATAAAATATTTATTTAATGAAAGCTACTGAATAGTCTGAGAGGTCTAAGGCACCGCAGTGTGATCACCTCCTATGGGTTAACTGGTGTCAGGCACTGAGCTCTCTCCTGTCTTAGTTACCTAGTGGTGCTATAACAGACATACTATAAAAGAATGACTTTAACAGGATTGTGTCTTCTCACAGTTTAGGAGGCTATTGTTGTTGTTGTTGTTATGTGCTGTCGAATTGGACCCGACTCATAGCGATCCCTCCTTGGGTTTCCGAGGCAGTATCACTACAGAAGTAGATTGCCCCATCTTCCTTCCGAGGAGTGGCTGGTGGGTTTGAACCACCAAACTTCTGGTTAGCAGTCAAATGCCTTAGGCACTACGCCACAAGAGCTCCCATTTAGGAGGCTAGAACTCTTAATTCAGTGCACTGGTGCTAGGAGAAGGCTCTGTATTGGCTCTGTAGGATAGTTTTTGTGTCTTCTGACCTTCTGCTTCCAGGCAATATATAAGTGCTTGGTATCTCTCTTCTCCCCTTTCTCTTTTCTTGCTTGCTATTTAATCTCTTTTATATCTCAAAAGAGATTGGCATAAAACACACCCTATAGTAATCCTGTCTCATTAACATAACAAAGAAAACCCATTCCCAAATGGGTTTATAACAATAGGCATAGAGGTTAGGCTATTTTTGAGGGACACAATTCAATACATAATGCCAAACTTTCAAGAAAATCTCAATCCAGATGAGATATTAGAACACATACTGCTAAAGAGAAAACATGCAAAGTAGCTTCAGCTATGTGCCGGTAAATGACAAAGAATAACGAGTACTACCTTGTCTTCTTTGGAAACTGGTAGAAACTCCTTGTGTTTCTCTAGACTGAAAGGCACAATGTTGACTAATAAATGACATGTTGAAAGAGCCTCCATCAAAACACAGACGTTTCGTTTAAAAATATGATTATCTAATGATATTTGGGCACCAAGTACTCTGCTACTAACAGTAATCTGCCATTAAGTGTAAGCTACCCTCCAACGTGAAAATGCAAACCTGTTCTTTAGGGTGACTTATCTAATTGAAAATGTAAACCTTATCTAATAAGGTCTCCCCTGCCTCAGTGTTGACCTCTTCAGTAATGTAGTTCTCTCCTACAGCACAGTCCATCCTCCTTGAAGTACACTTCTCTCCCCTACAAGTTGGCCGACTCCTCATCCCTCACATAGAGACTAGCTCATTTTCTCTCCCACCTCCACCTACTTCCTATTGGACTCAAAATCTTTTCGTATTGAATTTTTGCTGACCTTGAATTAAACTAGATCCTATTTTGGGCCACAGAGAAATCAGAAGAAAAAAAGCTGAGCTCATAAGCTATGGGGACTTCTGCTTGCTTAATCACACGTACAATGTCAATGAGAACATGACGCCAGCGATAAAACTGCCTTAGTTCACCTGCACACTGAGCTTATCACCCTGCTTCTTAAGCATGTGATATTTTTACGGAATTGGTATGGCTTCCTATTCTGGGTAATAATAACAAATTATAATTACATCAATAATTTTAATTACATCAACACAGGATTCCAGACACTAAGCCTTTTAAAACAAAGCTACTTTCTTCACAGGGGGCTTCAAGAGTAGGAATCTTACCTTTTTAAGTTCTTTTTGGTACTTAAAACATTGTAAGCATTCAATAAATATATTAGCCCATGGTTTATTAAGAACTAAAATTATTCTTAATGTGATAGGAAGGAAGCTGGCAACACCAACAAGCAGAGCAAGTCTTTATTTTCTGCTTCCTTTGTTAAGCTGTGACCTGCAAAATTAATTTAGCTTGCTCAGCAGTCCGTTTACTCAAGCCAAACAACTCCCAAGGAAGTGACTGTCATTTATCCCACTAGAAGCATTAGATAGTAGAATTTACCAGCTGGGAGTTAATTTAGGTATAATCTAGGTCAGATTTCTCAAAACTTAATATGCATACAAATTAGGCAGAGCTTTTCTTGAAAGTAGATTATGATTGAGTCTAGGATGGGGCCCCAAGGAGCTCTGGTGGTGGGGTGCCTAAGGCATTTGACTGCTAACTAGAAGATTGGCAGTGCTAACCCACCAGCCACTTCCTGGTAGGAATATGAGGCACTCTACTTCCGCAGAGATTTACAAACGTCAGAAACCCAAAGAGGGTCGCTATGAGTCTGAATCGACTAGCTGGCAGTGAGTTTGGGTTTTTTTTTTTTTTTTTCACTTTTATTTATTTATTTTTGGAGGATGGGGCCCCAGGTTCTGCATTTCTAGCAGGTTCCCACGTGCTGCTTCTGCTACTGGCTCAGATTACAGTTGGAGCAGCAAAATATACAAGGCAATTTCCTTTGTTTTACAAATGAGTAAAGTGAGGTATAGTGAAGGGAAGTGATTTAGCAATATTATAATTGCTCCATTTTATTATTATTATTCTTTAGCATAATTTTAAAATAGCATGCATTTGTAACAGGGACTGAGTGATTTCTGGTAGATGAGGAAAAAACTCTCTAACTCCACAAAATTCTTAGATTCCTTCCTCTCCATGATCTAACCACATGCTAAATTCCTGTCTGCATTCATTGTTATTAAAAGATCCCTTCCTTTTTAAAAAAATAGTATTTTATTGTGCTTTAGGTGAAAATGTACACTTCAAATTATGTTCTCCTTTAACAATTTTTATACAAATTGTTCCATGTTATTGGTTACAATTTTTACAACGTTATCAGCATTCTTATAATTTCATTTGTTCTGTTTCCATTGATTTAGCTTCGCTTTCCTTCCTTGTCTTCCCATCTTTGTTTTGTTCTACATTTTTTTCCCGTTTTCTTCAGGACCTTCTATTATGTCCCTGGTCTGAACAGTTAGTAGTGATAGCTGGGCACCATCTAGCTCTTATGGTCTCAGGTTAGAAGAGGCTGTGGTACATGTGGGTGATTAGTCCCATGGACTAGTTTCTTCTTTGAGCGTTTGATTTTCTTCATTCGCTTTTACTCCACACAAGTGGAGACCGATTGTTCTATCTTAGATGGCTGCTTGCAAGCTTTTAAGACCCTAGACTCTACTCACCAAAGTAAGGTGTAATACATTATCTTTCAGAACTGTATTGTGCCAATTTACTAGGTCGTCCTCTGGGACTGTAGTCCTAAACCTTTTGACCAAGAAAACCAATCCCACAAATTATCTCTATATGTCCAGAAAGTCTCCACAACTGTGCCCCAATAAAGGATTCCTTTAACTCACACATAATTTGTTTTCATCACAATCAATTAATAGACTCCCTTAGATACAAGACACTGTACTTAGTATCATGTTGTGAAATACTCATTCTTTCTCATTCAGCAACCTTTTATTTAGTCTTGCTTTTTTTGTATTTTAACTCAGTTCCAAATATTCTGGTTATGTTCAGCAAGACACTGTTCAATTTGAGGCTAGATTATTCCATCTCCTTTTTCCACATCATACCTGGAAAGCAAGCTTGATGTAAGAAGAGAAACATAGGATGTCTTGCTATACTTTCTAAATCAGTGGTGGTTTTTGTGTTGCTATGGTGCTTGACGGCACATAACAACAACAACATGGTACTCAATAGGCTTCAGCAGAGCTTTCAGACTAAGGCACTAGGAGGAAAGGCCTAACAATCATTTTTACTTTCAAAATCTCAGCCAGTGAAAATCCTATGGATCACGACAATCCCATCCCATTGTGAGGGGTTGCCAAGAGTCATGGACTAGCTTCATGGCAGTTAACAACAACAAAAATTTAAAACTACAACTCAGAGTTTCCTTGAGATGTAGTTTAAGTTACTGAACTCATGGAATTCTGTCAATCCTTTTTTTCCCTTTTTAT
>NW_006921755.1:2812137-2818213 GCF_000298275.1 Orycteropus afer afer
TCCCATCACAGAGTCGATTGCCAGTCATTATAGGGAATGACTACTACCAGCTGCCCAGCCAAGATGATACCTGACCTTAACTATCACACCACCCCAAACAGGCATGGATAATGGGATTTACGAAACACCACAGAATGGAGGACAATGGCTAGAAGGGCCACATCAAGCAATTCACTGCACATGCACACACATACACGCACACACACACATTTGTCTCTCTATATAGGTCTCTCTCTCTCTCTCTATATATATATACATATAGTTGTTGTTTTTAGGTGCTATCACGTCATCTCTGACTCACAGTGACCTTATGTACAACAGAACAAAACACTGCCCAGTCCTGTGCCAGCCTCGCAATCCTTGCCATACCTGAGACCATTATTGCAGTCACTGTGTCAATCCATCTTGTTGAGGGCCTTCCCTTTTTTCATTGATCCTCCACTTTACCAAGCATGATATCCTTCTCCAGAGAATAGTCCTTTCTGACAACATTTCCAAAGTAGGTGAGATGAAATCTGGCCATTCTCGCTTCTAAGGAGCATTCTGGCTGCACTTTTTCCAGCACAGATTTGTTAGTTCTTTTAGTAGTCCATGGGACTCTCAGTATTCTTTGCCAATATCGCCACTCAAAAGCACCGACTCTTCTTTGGTCTTCCTTATTCATTGTCCAGCTCTCACATGCATATGAGGCAATTGAAAATACCATGGCCTGGGTTAGGTGCACCTAAGTCTTCAAGGAGACATCTTTGCACTTCAGCACTTGAAAGAGGTCTTTTACAGCAGATTTGCCCAATGCAATATATCATCTAATGTCTTGACTGCTGCTTTCATTGGTGTCGATTGTAGAGCCAAGTAATATGAAGTCTTTGACAAAGTCAATCTTTTCTCCATTTATCATGATGCTGCTAATTGGTCCAGTTGTGAGGAGTTTTGTTTTCTTTATATTGAAGTATAATCTATACTGCAGACTGTAGTCTTTAATCTCATCAGTAAATGCTTCGAGTCATCTCACTTTCAACAGAGTTGTGTCGTCTGTGTATCACAGGTGGTAAATGAGTCTTCCCCCAATCCTGATGCCACATTCTTCTTCATATAGTCCAGCTTCTCACATTATTTGTTCAGCATACAGATTGATAAGTATGGTGAAAGGATACAACCGTGACACACACCTTTCCTGATTTTAAACCAAGCAGTATCCCCTTGTTCTGTTTGAATGACAGCCTCCTGGTCTATGTATAGGTTCCTCATGAGCACAATTACGTGTTCTAGAATTCCCATTCTTCTCAATGTTATCCATAATTTGTTATGATCTACACAATCGAATGCTTTTGCATAGCCAATAAAACACAAGTAAACAGCTTTCTGGTATTCTCTGCTTTCAGCCAAGGGATATCACATCAATGATATCCCTCATTCCACGTCCTCTTCAGCTTGCATTTCTGGGAGTTCTCTATCAATATACTGCTGCAACTGTATATATATTGTTTGGTGCTGTCAAGTTGATTTTTGACTCATAGCAACCTCATGCGACAGAATAGAATTGCCCAACATAGTTTTCTAGCTGTTATATTCAGGGAGCAGATTGCCAGGTCTTTCTCCTTTGAGTGGGTTCGAACTGCAAAGTGTTCATTTAGAAGTTAAGCACTTAACCATTGTGCCACCAGGTTTCCTACTAATCATTAGACCTCTAATTTCTCCAACACTCTCTCTAGGAAAACAAGTGATGAATCACTAGACAATTTTCATGTGAGAAAAGGTGTTTTCTCTCCTAGAGACCATTCACCCTCAGCAATTTAACAGTAAGCTAGCTGCCTTATCTGTTTGACAAGGGGAAAAACAGAATGAAACTTAGGGCTAATAACTTCTTATTTTAAAAATGAATTAGTTGAATTCACAAATAATATCAAGAAATGTCTGCTGTATGTCTTCTCAGTGCAGAGTTTTATATTTCATATAATAAAGTATGAAAACCTATTTCTACCCCAGAGTCTAGTCGGGGTAGTATACAGGGAGGCCACACAGACCTGTGATAAGTCAAATAACAATCCATTACTGCACAATAATCCAAAGCAATGCAAAACATATTGCTATTTGCAGAAGAGCAAGTAAGAGCTATAGAAATTCACATAAAGGAGTAATTATATCCAGCTAGGGTGGAGGAATTTTTTTTGTTGTTAATCTCTGATAGCAGTTATCTCAGAAGATAAGTGTGGTATGAAACAGAAGCAGTTGTCTTTCATCTAGAAAGGACTTTATCTAGGGCTAACTGGAAAAAAAAAAATGCTTTATCAAGGACTAACTGAAAAAATCCTTTGTTAACTTATAATAGTTAGAATGTGATGTCACAAAGACGTAGGCTCCTCTGGCACCTTTATAGGAGATAGGCCACACAGGCTGCTATTTAGCTTTTTGGGATCTGCTTTTCCTCACTGGAAAATGAGGGGGTTGATGATCTCGAAGATCCATGCCAGTCTAACACTATAAACTTCTGGGATCCCAGGAAATTTATGGTTTGAAAATTCACTGGACTGTGAGCATCATGTATATAACATCCCTAGCATCTAACAGGGAGCTCTGGTAGCATAGTGGCTAAGACACTTATCTGCTAACCAGACGGCTGGAGGTTCAAACCCACCAGCCACTCCTCGGAAGGAAGGTTGGTAGTGATACTGCCTCGGAAACCCAAGGAGGGGTCGCTTGACAACATTGTTGTTATGTGCCGACTTGACGGCACATAACAACAACAACAACAGCATCTAACAGGATCTATGGCACTTGGTATTTGTTGACTGATGTTTGGAATCTCCAATCTGCTTTTCCTTCATTAAACATGTTTGTTGAAGGTTTATTATATCATTGTCTCATGATAGATGGAGGTAGGAAGACAAAAACCTTGCCCTTAAGGAGCAAGTAGCAGACTAACATCAACATTTATTTAAAAGCACATGGCAGGGACCAGGACAATTCAATGGGAGAAAGAATAGTCTTTTTAACAAATAGTGCTGGGACAAGTGGATAGCCACATGCAAAGGAGTAAAATTGGACCCCAACTTCAAACTATATACAAAAAATAACTCAAATTGAATCAAAGAACTAAATGTTAGGGCTAAAATTATGAAACTCTTAGAACACAATATAGTAGTAAGTCTTTGTGACCTTGAATTAGGTAATGGTTTCTTAGATATGACACCAAAACTACAAATAGCAAAAGGAAAAATAGGTAAATCAGACTTAATAAAAATAAAAAACACTAGTGCTTCAAAAGACACTACCAAGAAAGTAAAAAGAGGGCACAGGGTTTCTTTCTGGGTATTGAAGATGGTCTGAAATTAGAAGTGGTGATCATTGTACAACCTGATGTATATACTAAAAACCACTGAATTTTGTAGTATGGTAATTAGATTTCAATTTTAAAAACACATGATAAGTACTACTAGAGGATTATGAAGAGAGTATGATGGGAGCAGCTAACTTCACTAGGAAAGGCTGTGGAGGCCAAAGAAAGAAAATTTTGAGCAAAATCTGAAGAATACCAGATGAAAACAGTGAATAAAGAGAGTCTCCGTATAGAAGAGGGAGCTCTGGTAGCATAGTGGCTAAGACACTTGCCTGCTGACCAGACGGCTGGCGGTTCAAACCCACCAGACACTCCTCGGAAGGAAGGTTGGGCAATCCTACTTCTGTAGTGATACTGCCTCGGAAACCCAAGGAGGGGTCGCTATGAGTCGGGGCCGACTCGACGGCACATAACAACAACAACAACAACAACCATATAGAAGAAGCCAGAACACATATTTTGGAGTTAGACTTTCTTTCCTATGCTAGGCCTGCCACGTATTACCTGTGTGACCTTTGAAAGGTTATTTAATTTCATTAACATCACAAACAAACATCTTCACAAACAAAATGGAGAATAACACCTACCTCAAGAGTTACCAAGGAGTTCTGGTGTTACAGTGGGTAAGGCATTTGGCTGCTAACCAGGTCAGGGTTCAAAACCACTAGCTGCTCTGTGGGGGAAGATAAGCAATCAACTTCTGTAAAGATTTACAGCCTTGGAAATCTAACGGGGGTCACTATGAGTCAAAATTGACTTGAGGGCAGTAGGCTTGGGCTTGGGCATGAGTTTACTGTGAAAATTAGATGGGATAACGTACATAGAGCAGTCTGTAAGTTTTAATAAGTAATTGCTGACTCTTTTTTCTCTGAACTCCATACTGATTGATGTAAGGTAAGTACAAATGCAAAATGCGGGAAAGGTCTATCTTTGCTTGAATGGTGAGAAGATCGATGAGGCTGAAGTATAAAGGGAGTTAGGAGCAGAAGAAAGCTGGAGTTTTAAAGTCAGAAATTAAGACTCTAACTGAAGATAGGAGATTGAGATTTATCCTATGAGTTGCTGGGAATAGCTGAAGTTTTAGGAGGAAAGGGACATCACTCTTTAGATAAGAGTACAGGAAAGAGTGGCCCAGAATGGACAAGAATGGTAGCTCTGGGACCTTAGGAAAGGAGACAGGTTCATAATTTCATTAATTGTAAACCAATGCCTACATCTTAGGGGCACTTGATGTGTCTCATTTGCTGATAGTAACTTGCTAAGGATTATTTGATAACAGATTTTCCGTATTTCAATTGCTTGCTCTAGTAAATATTTTGATGAAAACCAAGCCTTAAATGATTCTAGCAAAAGAAGAGGCTTACTGCACGGAGCAGTGTAATTTGTAGTCTGAACACCAAATGTCAAAATCGAAATCTGAATATTTATTTTCCTTTCAGAGAGTAGATGATGACAACTTTAACCTGACTTCAAAATATTATGAAATAAATAAATATTTCAAAGTTCTTTGAAGTTCACTGATGGAAAGTACTCTTTAAGTCCAAAATACCACTATATAAATAGATAGTGAGTTATTTTTTTCCTGAATCAGTTTTTAGTATTCCCTCTCCAGTCTTGCCCTTGAACATATCTATTATTACAGCAAAAAAAAAAAAAAAAAAAAATCTCAATTCTCATTCTAAAAAATGTCCCTGTAGCATATTGTAGGAAGAACAAACTTTTAACACATACACATAGTGATTGCAGATTGCAGTTATAAAAGATTTTAACATATACAGTCAAATTTAGCTGAATTGATTTCTCCCAATAAGTACATCTGATAGAGATTAATGTTATTCTTATTTTAGTGATGACAAATCTGGTGTTCAGGGAGGTTAAATGAATTGCTGAAGAGCACCTAGCTGGAAATGGGTAGGACTGAGACCTGAGCTCAGATTTCCTTAACTCCAAATTTCATGTTCTTCCCATCATCCCACATTGAACTAGACAAAGATACACACACACACAGACACATACACTACCACACACACCACAAGTGTTCAACTACCTACACAATGTCCCACACTTGTTACAAATAGAATGCTTCTGGGCACTTAAGTACTGTGTTGAGACAAAAAAAAATTATTGTATATTTAATAGCACTCAAACTCAATCACACTCACTGACGTCGAGTCATTTCTGACTCATAGTGACCCCTTCTTGGGTTTCCGAGGGGTATCACTACAGAAGTAGATTGCCCAACCTTCCTTCTGAGGAGTGGATGTTGGGTTTGAGCTCCCAGCCTTCTGGTTAGCAGTCAAATGCCTTAGGCACTACACCACCAGAGCTCCCTTTAATAGTACAGCATTGGCTAAGAGAAATATTATCAGCTTTCTAATGTTTGAATTTATTTCCATAAAACTAGTTCAAGTAAGTAATACAAGCATTTCTCAACATAAGTATGTCACTATTACTACACAAATTACTTGAGTGAATCTTTCCTGAAATCAAGGAATATCATACTCTCCTTTGTATAAGTGTGTAGTATATCTGATAGAGATTAAGGTTATCCTTATTTTAGTGATGACAAATCTGATGTCATCTAAAATACCACATAACAATAGTGGTTTATATCTTTATATGTATGTGATTTGGGTGAAGAATTACAGAGCAAATTCACTTTCCATACAGCAGTTCACATATACTTTGTCTCATGTCATTGACCACAGTTTACCACAATGCAACAGTTCCCCTCCCACT
>NW_006921755.1:2821833-2826818 GCF_000298275.1 Orycteropus afer afer
ATTGGCTAGGATTTTGTTGAAGATTTTTGCATCTATATTCATGAGGGATATTGGTCTGTAGTTTTCCTTTTGAGTGATGTCTTTGCCTGGTTTTGGTATTAAGGTTATGCTTGCTTCATAAAATGAGTTAGGGAGGTTTCCATCCTTTTCTATGTTTTGGAATAGTTTGAGTAGGATTGGTATCAGTTCTCCTCTGAATGTTTGGTAGAATTCTCCGGTGAAACTGTCTGGGCCAGGACTTTTTTAGTTGGTAATTTTTTGATGGCATGTTCAATTTCTTCTTTTGTGAAGGACCTGTTCAACTATTCCACATCAGCCGGTGTTAGCTTTGGTAAGTGGTGTGTTTCTAGAAATCTGTCCATTTCTTCCATATTTTCAAATTTCTTCATAGTATCCTGATATTATCCTTTTTCTTTCAGTTGGTTCTGTTGTGATGTCACCCATTTAGTTTCTTATTTGTGTTATTTGTATTCTCTCCCTCTTTTCCTTTATTAAATTTGCCAGTGGTTTGCCAATTTTATTGATTTTTCAAAAAACCAACTTCTGGTCTTGTTGATTTTTCCTATAGCCCTTCTATTTTCTGTTTCATTGATTTCTGCTTGAATCTTGATTATTTCCTTTCTTCCGGTGACTGTGAGCTTTTCTTGCTGTTCTTTCTCTAATTGTTGGAGATGTTCATTTAAAGTGTTGATTTTGGCTCTTTCTTCTTTAGTGGTTTATATCTTATATTTAATGAATTTAATTAGTGCATAAATCTTCATAATACCTAAATCAGGTTCAAACAAGTACAGTATTGTTGTATATTTAGTTCTTGACTAAAGGTTGAAACAAAAAGAACGCAATGTTTTATCTATCATGCACAAGCAGTGAAAAATGACATACATTTTTCTAGTGCTTTATTTTCTACTCTATTTATTCTTAATACTTAACTTACTGAGAGCTTACTGTGCTAGGACTGAATATGCACTAATGAAGAAAACAGTTCTTATCCTTGTGAAATTCGGTTTAGAGAGGGAAATAGGCAATAAAACAAGTCAACAAACAAAAACAAATTACAAACTGTGGCACTGGCTCAAAGGGAAACAAATGTGGTGCAGTGGTAGAGGACAACGGGCGTGGGGGTTTCTTTTAATTGGTTGATTATGGAATGTATCCAATAAAGTGATATTTATGCAAAAAGTTGAAGGAAAACATGACAACAGATTTGCAAAGTATGAGTAAGTGTACTCTAGGGATGTGTGGAGAGGTTCTGATGTAAGATATTTGGCATGTTTGAGAAACTACAAGAAGCCATGCATACCAACATGGAAAGATACACTGTTAAGTGAGAAAAGGTGTAGAAGAGTATGCATAGTCAAATACTACTTTTTATTAAAAATACGTACATCTATACATACATGTACACACTAATATATATGTATCAAAGGAGCTGTGGTGGCACAGTGGTTAAGTGTTCGGTTGCTGATTGAAAGGTTGGTGATTTGAACCTACCAGCTGCTCCATGACAGAAAGATGTGGCTGTCCACTTCCAAAAATTTACAGTCTATGAAATCCTATGGGGCAGTTCTATATCCAATAGAATAGCTATGAGTTGGAATTGATTCAGTGGCAGTAGGTTGGGAGCTAGTATGTATAAGGCTTTGCAAATCTAGAAAATATACAATATACTGTTAATAAAGGTAATTTCTGGGCATGAGGATTGTAAGAATGGCCTATAGTGGACTTTCACTTCCTGCATAAATATTTCTGTATTCAGAAAGTACTTAAGATGAATATTGAGAACAAATTCTGTATCTTTGTACACTTGTATTGCATAAGTTTTTCCCCTGTTCCTAGGTTTGATTTTTTGCTATTGTATATTTTATTCTGTGTCCTGTTATCTCTATTTTAATTGCTCTAAAAAGATTTATTTATCATAAACAGCACATAGCTATTAAAATTTGATATGAAACTGATAAAAAAAACTTTGATACATTAGAAACATTTTAAGCAAAACTTTCTCAGATACTGAAGTCAAAATATTTTAAATATTCACATACAAGTTAAAAAATGTATAATATTAGTTAACTTTCAAAAGTAGGAACTGTTTCATAATTTTAAAAAAAAGTATGACCTTTGGAAATAGGAGTATCATTTTCCTTTGCCTCAAGTGTGATAATACATGACAAAATAGCCAAAAGGTGAGCAATAACAAAAGCTATATTTATTGAGCATTTATTATGAACTATTCTTTATATACATCAGCTCATTATTTATTTTGTTTCTACAATAACCTTATCCCTGTTTTTTAGATTAGGAAACTGGGGATTAGGAAGGTTGGGTAAATTAATTTTTTCAATGTGTATTTATTGCACATTAAAGAACTAAGTGATTAATGAACTAAGAATATAGCAGTAAATAAAATGTGGAGCTAACAGTCTGAGGTTAGTGGTAAATAAATAAACAAATTGTTGTTGTTGTTGCTAGGTGCCATCAAGTCAGCTCCAACTCATAGCCCCATGTACAACAGAACGAAACACTGCCATCCTCACAATCTTTGCTATACTTGAGCCCCTCATTGCATCCGCTATGTCAATCCATCTTGCTGAGGATCTTCCCCTTTTTTGCTGACCCTCCACCAAGCATGACATCCGTCTCCAACAAATACATATGTACCATAATATCAGATGCTTTGAAATGCTATGAAGAAAAATAAAATGAAGTAAGTGATAGAAAATAATAACCCCAAAACCAAACCATTTCCCTTCTAATCCATTCCAATTTGTGGTGACTTGTGTGCAAAGTAGAACCTCATTCCATAGGGTTTTTAAGGCTGTGACTTTTTAGAAGCAGATCACCAGGTCTATCTTCCAAGGCACCCATGGTTGGGTTTGAACCACCAACATTTTGGTTAGTAGTAGTAGATCACATAATCATTTGCCCCACTCAGGGACTCTTCAAAAATGACGAGAGAGGTACATTAGGTTAGGTGGTCAGGGAAAGCACTCTGAGAAAGAAATGGTTGAGCAGAGGCCTGCATGAAGGGAGGAAGTGAGCCACAAGATCCATGTGAAGGGCATTCCAGGTTGAGGGAACACCAAGTATAAAGAAGAAAGCAAGGAGGCTAGTGTGGACAGAGCAGAGTGAGCAAAGGGAAAATCCCACAGGGCCTTATAGGCTGTAATGAAAACTTAAGCTTTGTGCTAAGTGTGATGGGAAGCCACCGGAGGATTTGAGCAAGTCTGTGACATGACCTGATTTTCATTTTAAAAGACTTACTCATGCTGCTGGGTGGAGAAAAGACCTTAGAGGAGCAAGACTAGAAGTAGGATGACCTGTTAGGAGACTATTGCAGTGCTCCAGGAGAGAGAGATGGTGCTTTGGCCTAGGTTGCTAACAGTGGAGAAGGTGACAAGTGTCAGAATTGGTGGTTGGTGTGTATTTTGATGGTTTCATATGTGTTCAGGGTTGTATAATCAGATATGAGGTTATATTTTGAAGATAGATCTGAAAGGATCAAAAGAGGTCATGTAGCTAGTAAGTAGCAGAGCCAGGGTTCAAATCTGTTTGTCTGATTCTAAAGCCCTACTTACAAACAACTATTCTAGGCTACCATAAAGCAAACACTAAACATAAAAGTAAAATGAAAGTGAAAGTACACAGCATCTACAACCCTTTATTGAACATCTAAACATTTCTAGTAGAACCGGGTTGCACATGACAAAAAACTCTGTACTACGTGGGTAGTTAAAATTCTGCTTTTGCCATGGACTCCATTTCCTTAGCATGGGCCACTTGAAGTCTAAGGTTCCTTCCATCTTTCATGATCCACTTTTTAGCACCTGGGTAGATAGAGCTGTGTAAAGTGCTGCCCACAGGTATACAAGGAAAGATAAGGCTGATAAACTATATGATTAACATACTCATTATTATAAGAGTAGATGACAAGGCAGAGCTAGAGATTATACTTTCACTTTCAGTATTACTTAATTTTAGTAAAAGTAAGCCTTAACTTATGACTTCCAAGTAAAAGAGAAACGAAGTCAATAGATTGAGTCATTCCAATTTATCAGATGTTCAGCACTTTTATGCCTCATGTATCTAAATACTCAAGTATTCATTTGGTCAACAAGTATTTAAAGATTATGGACTTCTGGTAAGATGGCAAAATAGGGAGAAAAACTACACAAACCCTTTTCAACAAAGAAAAGGGGAACCAATTAACACAGATACGGAAGATAATCCTGGACCCCCGAGTCTTGAAGGGAAGGATATAGAAGTGGACTAAACCCCAACTTGCAGAAGAATTTACATGAAAATACCGAAAAAGGAGACATACAGAGCTGCAGTCTGGCACCGATCCTGAGCGAGCCTGACAGCACTGCACAGACAGCTTGGAGAGTGCCGAGTGGTGGTAGGACCTAAGAATTAACCTAAAAATCAGCCCTGCTACCCAGGGACTGCATGGAGGACTGCTCTGGTGGCTGGGGAATAGAAGGGGAAGCACCAGAGAAGAGAAAGGCGGGCTGAACTGTAGAGTATTGCCTGTCCAGAGGACACTGCCATTTTGAATGTTTACAAGGGGCTTGACCATTTTGGATATTTAAAGAGACAGTGCTCTCTGAGATTCCAGGGGCTTAAGAACAGGATCTGCTTGCCAGTAACCACAAGGACACTCCAGACATGGATGACTGAAAAGGTACAATGTTCCCCTTGTTACTCTTACACTTCACACCCCTTGGTGAATGGAGTTGCAGCCATCCCCCACTCCCACCCACCTTCTGGGCCTGCAGGAACTGCATTCCAGTCTATGTGCTTAGGCAGAGCCTGGGTGCCCTGCCCTCCTCACCTCCCCTGATTTTATTCTTTTTCTTTTTTTTTCTCTTTCTTTTTTCTGGTTTTTAGTTTGCTTGTTTTTGCCTGTTTTAACACTACTATTATTACTAATACATTTGTCTTTTTTACTATTACTCTTTATTCTTCCCCTCTCAGGTCCTAGTTTTCAG
>NW_006921755.1:2828568-2830015 GCF_000298275.1 Orycteropus afer afer
AAATTACTTAGTATGGCTTTTCTACCCATAAGTCATTGTAAACTCAGGTGGAATGAGCAACTGAGGAGCTCCTGATTGTAAATGTTATCCACTTGGGTTATTTCTGTTGGGTGTAGCACAGCACAATGTTATGGGAGGCTCACTCTCAGGTGCTTAGAGTTCTGATTCTATGATTGGCTAGTTTGACCACCCTGCCGGGCTCAAAAGGAGGCCTCCTAGAGGCAGAACTATCTCTCTGACTGCTGGCTGAGGAAGATGTGCTGCTGAAAGAGACACACGCTCCTGAGACATGCACTGCTGGGAAAGAGACGCAAGAGACACACACTGCTGAGTGAGATACCAAGGGACACGCACTGCTGGGAGAGAGAGTGTGAGAGACTGTTGGCTGAGGGATGGTGGGCTGGGAGAGAGACTGAGTGTTCTTCCTGAACTTGAATTGTAGCCTGGTGCTTCCCTAATAAACCCCGTAATCTGTGAGTTCTATGTGGCCACTGCAGTGAATTATCGAACCCAGGAGAGAGGTGGTAGGTGCTTTGGGAGGAATGGTTGGTAAAAGAACTAGAGGGAGGCAGCATGTCTGGCCTTGCAGGAATAGGCCTTGGGCAACTGATGGTGATTCTGCCTTCCTTTTGTGGGGTTCTAGGAGGTCAGAATATGTGGCCCCCTTGCCCATTTAGCAACAAGATGACATAACCCAGAAACCACAGCTATGGACATATCCAAAGTAAAATGAGCTTACAAGATTGTAAATAGTGAACCAGAGACATCGATTGGCAAGTGAGGACAACTACAAACAAAAAGACGGAAAAAACTGTGTAGTTACAGAACTTCTAAATAGTGAGGAAGTTAAGAGAGTTGCAAGATAGAATGGACTGCTCTAAACTTGGGGAGAAAATTATAAATCATAGGGTAACCTCAAAAGAAAATGATAAACCTTCATATCACAATGAAAAAGAGGACAAGCACAAATATTCAGCGAATACTGAAACAACAGCAGCAAAGGAAATGTTGTTGTTGTTGTTGTTATTTGCCATCGAGTCGGACCTGACTCATAGTGACCCCTCCTTGGGTTTACGAGGCATTATCACTATGGAAGTAGATTGCCCAACCTTCCTTCCAAGGAGTGGCAGGTGGGTTTGAACCGTCAGCTTTCTGGTTAGCAGTCAAGTGCCTTAGGCACTACGCTATCAGAGAGATTCGTAAACATAATGAGCTCAGCACAGAAAATAATATGGAACAAAGAAACCAGGGACATCATGAAAAAAAACATAATAAACTAACAGCAACTAATTCATACTTATCAATAATTACACTGAATGTTAATGGATTAAATGCACCACTCAAGAGATGGAGAGTTGCACATTGGATAAGAAAACAAAACCCATCAATATGCTGCCTACAAGAGACACACCTTAGAGATAAAGACAAAACTAGACTGAAAATTAAA
>NW_006921755.1:2845202-2849127 GCF_000298275.1 Orycteropus afer afer
AAAAAAAACTAAGACTTGAAGCATTTTAATCACTTGCCCAAGGTGGCTGGCCCATTTGCGCCCAAGATTCTATGTGAGTCATTGTGGTGTAGTCGACACTTAGAACAGTGGCAAAGTTTTCTATGAAGGGCCAGATAGCAAATATTTTAGTCTTTCTGTATTATTATAATCTCTATCACAACTACTCAACTGTGCCCTTGTAGCACAAAAGTACCCACAGAAAATACATAAATGAGTTAGTGTGGCTGTGGTCCAATAAAACTTTATTTATAGACACTGAAATTTGAATTTCACATTGTCCTTGTCATATAGTGGTGCTGTAATAGAAATATCACAAATGAGTGTCTTTAATGAATGGAAATTTATTTTCTCACAGTTTAGGAGTCTAGAAGTCTGTATTTAGGAAGCTGGCTCAAGGGGAAGATATTCTTTTTCTGCAGAGTCTGGGGAAAGATCCTTGCCCCTTTCAGCTTCTGCTCACTAGTTTCTTGGCGATCTTCATGTGGCCTGGCATCTGTCTTCTCCCGTCACTGCTTGGTTCTTGCCTCATGCGTTGCTCAATCTACTCTTTTTATGTCTCAAAAGAGATTGATTTAAAACACATGCTACATTGTTGTTGTTGTTGTTGTTATGTGCCGTCGAGTCGGCCCCGACTCATAGCGACCCCTCCTTGGGTTTCCGAGGCAGTATCACTACGGAAGTAGGATTGCCCAACCTTCCTTCCGAGGAGTGGCTGGTGGGTTTGAACCGCCAGCCTTCTGGTTAGCAGTCAAGTGCTTTAGCCACTATGCTACCAGAGCTCCTCACATACTACCTTATTAACAAAACAAAGAAAACTCATTCCCAAATGGGATTATAAACACAGGTACAAGGGTTAGGATTTACAGTATATATTTCAGGGGACACAGGACCATCCATAACACACATAATTTTCGTATGTCACAAAACATTAGTTGTCTTTTGATTCTTTTCAACCATTAGAAAATGTAAAGTAATCTTTTTTTCTGTAACTTTATTTTTATTTTATTTCTTTAAATTTCTCTATCTTTTTACTGTGATTTGGATGAAATTTTACAGAGCAGATTTGTTTTACATTCAACAGTTCGTACACATTTTGTTTTGTGACTCTGATTACAATCTCTGCAATGTAACAGCTCTCCTCCACCTCCTCCCTGTGGTTACTCTTTCCCTGTGTCTTTCCCACTTATGCATTCCTGCCTCCCTAGCTTCTCCTTGTGCAAATGCTGCCCCTCTGATCTCCCCTAGTTGATTGTTCTAAGGAGTGCATCTCCCTGGTGTAGTCGTTCATCTTGTAGCCCTATTGTTTGGCTGAGAGGTAAGCCACGGGAGTGAGTTCAATTCCAGGTCTGAACAGTGATTAGTGGCCATAGTTTTGCATGTTTCACCAGTCTTTATCCAACCAGTAATTCTGGTCTTTTTTCTACTTTTGAGTTTTGTTTCGCATTTTTTCTCCCACTCTTTCCAAGATTTCCAATTTTGATCCCTTTTTGAGTGGTTGGCATTGGTAGCCAATTGCCATCTAGTTCTTCTGGCCCAGGGTTGTATAGGCTGAGAATCTCATGGTCCATTAGTCCTTTGAACCAATTGTTTCCGTGCATCTTGATTTTCTTCACTCTTCTTTGCTCTGAACGAGGAGAGGCCAATAATTGTGTCTTTGATGGCTGCTCACAAACTTTTAAGACCCCAGTTGCTATTCACTGAAGAAGGATTTACAACAATATTTTTATGTATTATGTTGTGGCTAACTGAGCTTGATGTCCCCTGAGACCATGGTCCTGAGCCCAGGCCCAACAATTCATTCCTCAAGGTGCTTAGTTGTGGCTAAGAAGTTATTCAAACTTTGTCCCCTATTAGCTTTATACTACATAGGGACATTTTTATAGTACATACAAAAACATATGTATGAATATCATCTGCCAAACCTGTGTATGGTCATAGATATATTTCCATTTGCCTACCCACACTGATCTTCTTCCCTGTCTACCTATGCATCCATCTGTAGATTAGTGTTTGCTATTACTAATAATGCAGTATTGTACATGTAGTAGTATTTACCTTTATTGTCCGTACCTCTTGGGCACCTCTCCTTGTCTTCCTTTTCCTTAGTGATATTGTACTAATCATGCACAGAAAATGTGAAGACCATTCTTAATTAGTGGGTCTTACAAAAACGTGTCAGGCTGGATTTGGCCTGTTGGCTGTAGTTTGCCTACTCCTGACTAAGAGTCCAGACTGGTGCTGCCCAGTAGAACTTTCTGTGATGATCATGATCGATATGTTCTATATCTGCACTGTCCACTTGGTAGCCATTAGCCCCATGTCATATTGAAATATGACTAATGTAAAATTTAGTTAAGGAACTAAATTTTTAATCTAGACCCTGCCTTCCATTCCTGTGTTATTGTTTTTTGTTGTTGTGGAGTTGTTTATGACTCATGGAGACCACATGTATGACAGAATGAAGCACTGCCTGGTCCTTTGCCATCCTCACAATCATAGCTGTGTTTGAGCTCCATTCCTGCAGTCCTTATCATTTCCCTAAGAATTAATATTTCCCAAATAGTTTCCTGGCATCCAGTTTTGTTTTCCTCAAATTTGTCTCTCATAAAGCTAGAGAGAATCTTCTAAAATCAATAATATCCTAGCACTTCCCCAAGGTAATGGTTCCTGGAAACTTTAGAAAGATGTCTAAACTGCTAGCATGGCTTCCTTAGGAAACAACAAAGAGGTAAAATATTTTTTTCCATGTGATAGTTAAGGTTGCGTGTCAATTTGACTGGGCCATGATTCTAAGTAGTTTAGCAGTTGTGATATAGTTATTTCACATGATATAATCATCTCCATGATGAGAGCTGCTGTGAACAGTCAATCAGTTGAAAAAGTTTCCTTCAGGGTGTGGCCTGCTTCCAATATATACATGGAAAAGCTCTGGCTTTTTGCACAAGATCCTGCATCTGGCGCATCATCATCTGCATTTGAACCAGTGGCCTACTGTATTGCCTCCTGATCTTTGAATTTGCCTTCACAGCCTGAAAACCAACAGCCTGCCTTCTTATCTGCTGATCATGGATCAGTCCGCCTCTGAAGCCAGCAGCCTGCTATATGGCCTGCTGATCTTGGATTCATCAACCCCTACAGCTGTGTGAGTTAGAAGATGCCTCCAGCTTGATGTTTCACCCATGGACTTGGGACTTACCAGCCTCTACCATTTAAGATAAAACTCTCTGTCTCTGTCTCTCTTTATATAAACATATAAACTTCGCTGGTTCTGCTTCCCTAGAAAACCCAGACTAAGACACTCTATTTGATCAGATAAGTATTATGAGTTCTTGAGAGTAGTCTCTCATACTTTTTTTCTTCTAAGGTTTTGCACAGTGGCTTGGTGAATGATGCAGTGAAGAAAACTTGGCTTTGGAAATGAAAAACTTAAATTGGAACTCTCCTTTTATTTATTTATAGCAGAGTCAATGTAGGTTTTTAATTACCTTGTTGTTTGTTGTTATGTGCCATTAAGTTGGACCCGACTCATAGCGACCCCTCCTTGGGTTCTGAGGCAGTATCACTGCAGAAGTAGATTGCCCAACCTTCCTTCTGAGGAGTGGCTGGTGAGTTAGCAGTCAAGTGCCTTAGGGACTACGGTACCAGAGCTCCTTAATTACCTTGAGCTTTACTATACTTCTGTGCTAAACAGGAACAATGATATCTATATTGAAAGATTGTTGTGATGATAAAATGAGTTTTTGGAAATCCTTAACATTCAATAAAAGACCACATAAATGTTTTTATTATAAATATTGAGTTTCAATAGGCACTGAAACAAGGCGGGCTTGTGCTTACTCACTGATCTGCACTGAACACGTTCCCTTGTTACCCTACCGAGAGGGACCAGGTCTTCGGGAGCAAG
>NW_006921755.1:2852492-2877320 GCF_000298275.1 Orycteropus afer afer
CTGGTGCGGGATCGGGCAGTGTTTCGTTCTGCTGTGCATGGGGTCGCTATGAGTCGGAAACGACTCGACGGCACTTAACAACAACAACAATTGAGTTTCAACCTGTTTCTAAGAAGCAATACTGATCTTATTTTACATAATATATTGTCTATTTTGACTTTTAAAGCCAATCTGCATGAGGTGAAAATATACATATAGGCCTTAAGTGTTCAAGGGAAAGGAGGATTAAAAGGGAACAACTGGGATTTATTTATTCCAGAATGCTCCTTGCAAGTGAGATTGGCCAGACTTTGTCTCACCTACTTTGGTCACATTGTCAGAGGGGACCATTTCCTAGCGATGGATATCATGCCAAAGTGGAAGATCAGTGAAAAAGGGAAGACTTTCAATGAGATGAATTGACACAGTGGCTACAATGATGGGCTCAGGTATAAGAAGGATTGTGAAGCTGGTGTAGGACCAGGCAGTGTTTCATTCTGTTGCCCATGGGGTCACTTTGAGTTGGACCTGACTCAACAGCACCTTACAACAACAGTATTTCTTTGAATTATGCATTTTCCACTTTTAGGTTGAAAACTGCTTTTTTCACATTGGTTTTTCTAAACAATAGTTTTAGCAATACCAACGGATAATTGATTTTTAAAAAATTTTGATTTGGGTGAAAGTTTACAGAGTAAATTCATTTTTTCATACAACAGTTCATGAAACATTTTGTTTCATGACATTGATTCATTGTCATTGTTTCATGACACTGATTGCAGTCCCCATAATGTAACAACTCTCTTCCTGCTTCCTCCCTGTGGTTACCTTTTCCCTGTGTCCTTTCCTATGCATTCCTGCCCTCTGAATTATTTCCCTGTGCAAATAATGCCCTTCTTATCTCCCATGGTTGATTGTTCTAAGGAGTGCACCTACCTGTTAACCGTATATGCCTGTCTATTATTTGCCTGGAAGCCACAGGAATAAGTTCAATTCCAGGCCTGATGGGTAACTAGGGGCCACAGTCTTGGGGTTTCACCAGTCTCTATCAGACAAATATGTCTGGTCTTTTTTTTATGATTTTGAGTTTCGTTCCACATTTTTCTCCTACTCTATCCATGATCTACTTTGATCCCTTTTTGAGTGGTTAACAGTGGTAGCCGGGTACCATCTTGTTCTTCTGGTCTCAGGGTCATGAAGGCTGAGGTTTTCATGGTCTACTAGTCCCTTGGAATAATTTTTTTCCATGAGTTT
The DNA here is from genome assembly GCF_000298275.1 of Orycteropus afer afer. Lineage (NCBI taxonomy): Eukaryota > Metazoa > Chordata > Mammalia > Tubulidentata > Orycteropodidae > Orycteropus > Orycteropus afer. The sequence goes on from NW_006921755.1 coordinate 2,853,726, forward strand.
TTAGTTTTCTTCATTCGTCTTTGCTCCAGACGAGGAAAGATCAATTGTTGCATCTTGGGTAGCCACTTGCAAGCTTATAAGACCCCAGTTGCTAGTCTCTAAAGTAGGTTGTTGAACAATGATCTTGTTCTATATCAAGCCATTTGAGGTTGATGTCCCCTAAGACCATGGTCCCAAGCCCGTGGGCCCTGTGACTCACTCCCTCAGAGTGTTTGTCTGTGGCTAAAAAGTTTTCATAACTTTGCCTCTTTACCAAAAACCAAACTCACTGCTGTTGAGTCGCATCCGACTCATAGTGACCCCTCCTTGGGTTTCTTAGGTGGTATCACTATGGAAATAGATTGCCCAACCTTCCTTCCAAGGATTGGCTGGTTGGTTTGAACTGCCAGCCTTCTGGTTAGCAGTCAATTTCTTTAGGCACTATGCCACCAGAGCTCCTTTGCCCCACTAGCTCTCTTATGTATATGGACATTCTTATAGCACATACAAATATATATGTAGAGATACTGTCTATCAAATATATATATATATGTATACACACACACACATATAAAACTCACCGCCATTGAGTCGATTCCAACCCATAGTGACCTTTCGGTTTCCAAGGTGGTAAATCTTTATGGTTTATGGAAATAGATTGCCCAGTATTCCTTCTGCAGAGTGGCTGGTGGGTTGGAATCACCAACCTTCTGGTTAGCAGTCAAATCCCTTGGGCATTATGCCACCAGAACTCCTTATATATGATCATGGGTATATTCCCTTTTGTGTAGACATACCTGATCATTTAGCATGCTTACCTATATGTATACACCTGTAGATTTATGTTTGTTGGCTAAGGCACTTGATTGCTAACCAGAAGGCTGGCAGTTCAAACCCACCAGCCACTCTTCAGAAGGAAGATGGGGCAATCTACTTCCGTAGTGATACTGCCTTGGAAACCCAAGGAGGGGTCGCTATGAGTCGGGTCCGACTTGACGGCACATAACAACAACAATTACTGATAACTCAGTATTTTGTATTTAATTGTATTTATCTTTGTTGTCTATACCTCTTGTGTACCTCTCTGTGTCTTCCTTTTCTGTAGTGTTACTGTGTTGGTCACGGGATAGTTGATTCTTGAGAGTTGATGACAATGATATCATATGACAATAAAAGTAATAGTAATATTACTATTGTAATACAAAAATTACAATAGTAATATTGTATTTTTAAGATTCTACATGGAGTTTTTAAAGGGGAGTAAGTTCTCCTAGGAGCAGTTGGAAAGGCACAGCTATCAGATAGGAAGAGAAGGTGAAGAAATGATGTTATTAAATGGAGAAGGGAAGTAAAGAGACAATTTAAGCTTACATGGAAAGTGTTCTTTTCCCTTTAGGCAGATCCTGGAACACATATTTTCAAAGATTAAGTACACTTTTCATTATCCTACATTACACTTTAAGATGGATTTATATCAATACTTTATTTCTCACTTCTTGACATTGCTGTGACTCCCCCTTCTTATGCTTGAATTCTGACTCATAATGACCCTACAGCACAGAGTAGAACTGTCCCATAAGGTTTCCAAGGTTGTAAATCTTTACGGAGGCAAACTGCTACATCTTTCTCCTGTGGAGCAGCTTGTGGATTGGAACCGTGGGTGGATTTCAACTACCGACCTTTCAGTAAGCAATGAAGCGCTTTAACCACTGCATCACCAGGGTTCCTTTAATAAACTGTACCTGTGGCAAACTGGTGGTGGCTCTTCCTGTTGAGTCCCTAAGGTATTCAAGTTGCCATCCCTACTTAATTGTTCAGTAAATTGACGCTGAAAGCATGAAATACATTCCTCGGGTAATCAGGATGATTCCTTAATCACCCACTTTATGGACATTTGAACCACTACCTTTGAAAGTCCAGAGGGGACTGCTGGTTCAGGCCCCCAAACTACAATGCATCCAAAGTAACCAGTACTGCAGCCCCTAAAGCACTGCCTCTCTCTCTCAGACCTCAGCGTTCAATCCTTGTGGCATCTTCTTTGCAGTTTGCAGAGATTTTGGTATATTTTGGATTTTCTTCAAATTTTTAATTAAAAAGAAAAAAAAATTTAACGCAATCTAGGCAGAACTTTTCGTATCTTGGTTACAGACCCCCTCCCCACCAGGAAGAAGACCCTGGCCAAGAGAAAGCAAGGAGCTGGAAAAGAGAAACTGGTCTCAAAATTGGGGAAACCATAGCACATCCCAGAAACAGCAAAGGCTAAAGGGCCCAGAGTAGGAGGGGTATTGGAAACTGGGGACCCCATGTGACTTCAGGGGCTCAGGGCTGAGCCGACCCCGCCCCTCCACCCGCTGCTGAGGGGGCGCATGCGCAGCCCATGTTAGTGATGGAGGAGAGAAGATGGCGGAAGCGGAGTGAGTGACTTGCTGGTGACTGATGTCGTAGCTGTGGGAGAGTGGGGGCAGCGACACGTCCGTCAGGGGGAGATCTCAGGGCTCTTTCGCGGGTAGTGCGGGGAAAGGGAAACTGGAGGACCTCCTTATGGTGGAGGAGCCCGCTTGGCCCGTGTCGGGGGGCGGAGGCATCCTGTAAGGGTTCAGTTACCCACCAGGCGGGAGTGTCCCTACCGCTGTCTGATCCCCTGTCGGAGCGGCCCTGCGTGCAGGGTCACTCCTGGGACCCGGACTAGTGGGGCGTTCCGGGATATGACCCCAGGTGGGCGCCTCAGGCGCTGTCACCCCTGCAAGTGGCCTGGCGGGCAACCTTACTGCGGCTGCCGGGGCCGGGGCCGGGCCCGCAGAGGAGGGCAGGGCGGGCATTGCCAGGCCTCTTTCGCACTCCCCTTCTTCCCGCCCCGAGTCACCCTGCACCTCCTCGGCCGGAGAACCCAAGACGTAGGACTGCCCACCGCCCTCCCCCGGGAGGCGCGAAGGAGGTGTCCCAGCATGGGCCTTCGAGCAGCGGGGGCTGCTGGCGTCTAGTGAGGCGGAAAACATCCTGGAATGAAGCTCTTCTTTCCCGTGGGTCTCTGGCTGCAGTTGATACCTCCCTAGAGGGCCACATTCCTGTGTGGCGGTGATGTGATGGTATGCTTAGAGACTCAAAAACTTACTGTTTCCTGGGTAGGCCTCTTGTATACCAGAGCTGCTGGTTGTATTTTGCAGACATTTATGATGGAGTTAACCACAATTGTTCTTTTGTGCCATTCCTCCAAATGCAATGCAGTTTGGTCAGTCCGACTCCCCAGTGTTTAGACCTGTGCTTAAAATTTGAATTCTCTGTAACCAGTTTTGATTAGTAGTGAGAACTACTTACTGTGGGGTTTGGGTTTGAAGGTATATTTGAAGAGATCATCTCCCCGAAATTACCAGAATTTAAGCTGGCTTTTACATATGGTGCTTCAGAAGTATTGCGACAGGACGTAGTTTGGTAAAAAGTTTGCTTTTCTACCACTAATTGTGGATGATATTGAACAATTACCATACGATGCTGTGATGTGATGATTGGAAGACACTTTGAATAACACTGGGAAAAATACCAGGGAAACATGAAAACGTATAAGTAATTTATTAATTGAAAAAGTTAAGAGTCGGCTTTCCCCACACACATTTTCCTTTCACTTTTCCCCTTGTTAAATAGAGAATTTTTCATTGGTTCCTTTAAGAACATATAGATACTGTTTACATACAGGATATAAAGGACAAAGAAAATTTGTAGGTAAATGGACACAATATGGGAATAATGTGCATGTACACAATTAGCGCTAAATTGTTTTGTCTTTTTGTGAAATAGGAAGTGTTCTTGTTACCATTGTGGTGCATTATGGACAAAAACTATTATAGTTCTAGTGTCTAGCAATTGAGGCCTTCAGAATTGACTTAAAATGTTTTGAGGTTTAAATGGCTTCTGTATTTAGCAGAATTTTGTACTACAACAGGAGTGAAGTGAGATATTGTTGTTGCTGTCGTTATGTGCTGTCGAGTCTGCCCCGACTCATAGCGACCCCTCCTTGGGTTTCTGAGGCGGTATCACTATGAAAGTAGATTGCCCAACCTTCCTTCCGAGGAGTGGCTAGTGGGTTTGAACCTCCAGCCTTCTGGTTAGCAGTCAAGTGCCTTAGGCATTACGCTACCAGAGGGAAAACAAATCAGAATGGTTGACAGAAAAGTATACTGTACTATGTACACATGAGGAAAGTGACATAATACTGTTTTAAAAATTTGGAGCAATTTTTTTATTAAAAAAAAAAAAGATTTTGGAAGAATATGAGAAGTTACTTACAGCTGCTTCTCTATTTCTCCAGAGGAATCTGCTTATAAATTATTAGATGTAGTAAGGAGAGTGTTACAGACTAATAGGGGAAAGCTAGTAGAAATGTATAAAAGATATAGAACTTATTTTTTAAGTAAAATACATGTAATAACCAAAACCAAGCTAGTTAATACAAGTCTTTAGGCATTCAGTGCTAGTGTGTGTTGTTGTTATGTGCCATCGGACCCAACTCATAGCGACCCCTCCTTGGGTTGCCAAGGCAGTAACACTACGGAAGTAGATTGCCCAACCTTCCTTCTGAGGAGTGGCTGGTGGGTTTGAACTGCCAGCCTTCTGATTAGCAGTCAAGTGCCTTAGGCACTATGCTACCAGAGATAAGAATTATTTTTATTTGTAATTAGTATGCTCAAGAGAATGTAAAGACATGTTTTAAAGTATCATGATGTAAATTTTTATTTTCCTAGGTATTTTAACATTCTTTTACTACCTGTTTTTGTTTTGAAATTCTTATCTTCTTTCAGTAATGCCAAGATAAACTTTGTTATTGCTAGGTGTCACCAAGTCAGTTCCGACTAATAGTGACCCTATGTACAACAGAACAATACACTACTCTATCCTGCGCCATCCTTACAGTCATTGCTATATTTGAACCTAGTTTTGTTGCAGCCACTGTGTCAATCCATCTTGTTGAGGGTCTTTCTCTTTTTCACTGACCCTCTACTTTATCAACCCTGATGTCCTTTTTCAGGGACTGATCCCTCCTGATAACAGATCCATATTATGTGAAATGAAGTCTTGTTATCCTTGCTTCTGAGGAGCATTCCAGCTATACTTCTTCCAAGACAGATTTGTTCACTCTTCTGGCAATCCATGGTATACTCATTCAGTATTCTTTGCCAGCAGCATAATCAAAGCATCAATTCTTCTTTGGTCTTTTTTTTAAATTGTCCAGCTTTCACATGTGTTTGAGATGATTGAAAATACCATGGCTTGAGTCAGGTACACCTTAGTCCTTAAGGTGACATCTTTGCTTTTTAACACTTTAAAGGTCTTTTTGTGGTATATTTGTCCAATATGATATATCATTTGATTTCTTGACTGCTGCTTCCATGGGCATTGATTGTAGATCCAAGTGAAATGAAGTCCTTGACAACTTCAGTCTTTTCTCTGTTTATCATGATACTGCTTATTGATCTAGTGGTGAGAATTTTTGTTATCTTTATGTTGAGGGATAATCCATACTGAAGGCTGTGGTTTTTGATCTCCATCAGTAAGTGCTTCAAGATAAACTTTATGCCAGGCTTTATTTGGGCTATATGCTCTAAATCATTTGAATTATTTTAGGTATTAAGTATTGAATATGCTATGTACGTGTGAGGAGCTCTGGTGACGTAGTGCTTTTTTGAGTGTTTATGATGATTATTTGCCATCTGTGTTTTACAAGGACTTTCTTAGAAATTTAGAGTATTGCTGATTATTTTTTTTGAAATAATTAGATATTCTGTAAAGCTCATAAGATAATGCTTTTACCAATGCAAACCCTTTGTGTTATCTGCCAGATTTAAGGACAACAGTACAGCTATGGATAGTGAACCAAACCCAGGAACATCTAATGTATCAACAACAACCAGTAGCACTACCACCACCACCATCACAACTTCCTCCTCTCGAATGCAGCAGCCGCAGATATCTGTCTACAGTGGCTCAGACCGACATGCTGTCCAGGTATTTAAGCTACAATGATGAGTAGGCTGGGACTTGCCACTGCCATCGAGTCATAGTGATCTTCTGGGACAGAGTAGAACTGCCCATAGGGTTTCCAAGACTGTAATCTTTATGGAAACAGATTGCCACATCTTTCTCCCACAGAGTGGCTGGTAGGTTTGAACCACTGACTCTTTAGGTTAGCAGCCGAGTGTTTAACCACTGCTCTACCAGGGCTCCTTAGGCTAAGCCTTAGTTTGTCATATTATTTTATTTTTAAGCCAGATGTGTGTATTATTTCATATCAAATGTTTACTTAGAGTTGTTAGTTTGACACAAGCACTAAAGTTACTTAATAACCATACTGTTAGTTGTTATTGTTCTTGATTGCCATTAGGTTGATTCTGACTAGTAGTGATCCCATGTGACAGAGTAGAACTGCCCTATAGGATTTTGTTGGCTGTAATCTTTACAAGAGAGGATCGCCAGGTCTTTCTCCCTTGGGGCCACTGAGTTGGTTCATAATAACTGTCAACGTGTTGGTTAGTAGCCAAGGGCTTAACAAACACCAAAAAAAAAAACCCACAAAAAAACAAAAAAACACCAGGGTTCCCTAATTACACTACTTATGTTAATCAGCTTGTAGCTTATAGACTGTGTGTGTGTCAGGAAAAAATAGGTCTCTAGGTACTGCTAGAGTGTGAGAACATTCAGACTAGAGCCCCAACATGCACGAAGGCCCTAGGTTTTTCAGGACTATTTTCAGAATACATATTTGAAATCAAAATACAAGTTTAGGGAGAGTTATTTAGGTCTGTAGACGTTGTGGTAGTGTAGTGCCTAAGGCATTTGACTGCTAACCAGAAGCCTGCCGGTTTAAACCCACCACCTATTCCTCAGAAGGAAGATTGCACAATCTACTTCTGTAGTGATTCTGCCTCAGAAACCCAGGGAGGGGTTGTTATGCGTTGGATCAGACTCTATGGCAGTGTGTTTGGTTTTTTGTTTGGTAGACGCAGTAAGAGTTTCATTTTAAACTCAGCCTAGAGTCCTAAGCAGGAGGAATCATTCTCAGAGGTAGAGGGGAAGGGATTATTTAACTTGGGAGAGTCTTAGGCTTTTTGATTAGTTGAGAAAGAAAGTTAATGTAGTTTATAGTAATGGAGGTTGATACAATATGGTATTATATAAAGAGTCTGGGCATTGTGGTTTGATATGCTCTTTGTTGGAACTGCAGTAGCTATGTAGTCTTAAGTGAGAGTCATAATCTTCTTGAATCTTGGGAAACTGTAAAATGAGGATGAGACCACCTACTTCATTAGTTTTTATGAGGATTAAATGGAATATGTAGGACTGTCTTATTTAGATTACATTATAGATACCTAATAAATAATAATAATAGCTAATATTTTTTGAATAATTGCTGTGTGTCAAAAATTTGAGAAGTGCTTTTCATGGATTATCTCAGTTAATCTTCACCACTCCTCTAGGAAGTATATATTATTATTATCTCTTTGTTATAGATAGGAAAATTGATTTTTAAATAAGCTAAATGTTACATATTGAATTATGTTGCTCTAAAATATGTGTTGTAAATCCTAACTGCTATGCCTGTGGTTTTAATCATATTTGGGAATGGGCTATCTTTGTTAATCAAGAAGGATTAGTCTAGGGTATATCTTTAGTCAGTCTCTTTTGAGATATAAAAGAGATTAAACACAAATTAGCAGCAGAGATGGGGAAAGAAAGATGCCAGACCATATGAAGATTGTTCAGGAGCAGAAGCTCAGGAGAAACAAGAACTTTCCCCCAGAGCCGACAGAGAGAGAAAGCCTTCCCCTAGAGCCTGCACCCTGAATTCAGACTCGCAGCCTCCTGAACGGTGATAAAATAAATTTCTGTTTGTTAAAGCCATCCGCTTGTGTTATTTCTGTAATAACAGCACTAGATAAGTAAGACACTAAGTAACTTTCCCAAACTCATGTACTAGTATATTCTCTGACTCCAGAGTTTGTCCCTTTAACTACTCTTACTCTTTGTACCTGTTTTCTCTAGAATCCTCAGAATTCCATTGTACCCTGAAAACACCTTACCTGTCTGCTGTATAACCCTACCCTCTGCTTTCAAGAATACATGTCTGTATTCTATTTTACTTTTCTATAGTTTAGGATCTAATTTTATGAAGTCACTGTAAGGTGGGTGGAATCAGAATTGTTAGAGACCCAGCCAGTTCAGCAGAAATTCAAGCTGAAATGCAGAGTGTGCTTCTGATGTCCTTCACTTTTCTCTGAGATAAGAGCTACAGGGAAAATTATCTAGAGTGTATAGATGATGTGGTATTTTAATATGCCATCTTGTTTTCTAGGGTTTTTTTTTCCTTCTTAAGCTGTTTATTTTAGTAAAAAATAAAATGTTACTGGAGATACATAGCCATAGGTAAAGATGTATCTCATGAATAGCACTAACTCTAGTTCTTACGAGATCATTGAATTGTCTCCCCTAAAATGCAGTGAAATCCATATTGATTGAATTACCTAGGTAGTTCTTTAATCTTCCAGCCTTTTTTTTCAGTACTTTGAATTCTCAATTTTGCCTGCCCTTCTCTTTCCTTATAGAGGAACAAAATAAGAACCATGTGGTACATCTTTAATTTGTATTTAAAGAATATGGCTCCTGTGCATAGAGCATTGAATGTTAATGAAAGACTGTGCTGACAACAGGAAAAAGTATTACACTCGGACAAAAATTTGTGTCAAATAGATTATTTGTTTGTTATTTCTGTTTGATTTTAGAATTTTGTTACGGAATTTAGAAGAACATGTATAGATTTATCTGACCAAAAAGACATACCCATTTAATTCTCAGTCACTTAAATGCTGGCCTATGTAAGTTCTAAGTAGGGGTTAAAAGCCTACATTGATTTTTGTGACAGGAGTTTGTAGCAGGTTTAGCAGTCTGTAGTTGGAGACAGAAATGAGCTATGAGCACATGAAAGTAAACAATAGCACAAAGAAATACGCTCTTTTTTGGAATTTGGATAAAGGGATTTATGGCTTTGTGGTTCAAGATGTCCTGATTTAGACCCTCACATGGTAGGGTTATGCTCTATTATTTACTCCCGTAGGTTTTTGAAAACTTAGTGGGACTCTATGGTTTCATATTAAGGGTAGGGTTCTGTGCTGTGTTTCAGTGTCTCATTTGGGAATGATACGACTTTAGGATATGGTTGCGGAAAACTGGAGTAGTCTGTCTTCCTTTTGGACAGATAGAGAATTTTTACCCATTTTTATTAGAATACTTGACTTTTTCAGTGAACTTTCAGGCTCAGATTTTACATTTTGCTAATAAATATTCACAGTAATTAGCACTTCTTCAGGAATGTTTCTTTAGTAAGATAGATTTTATGTTGAAGCAATTGAAATAAGGAATCTAAGACCAAAAACATTTTAAAAAGTAATTATTTAGTAATTAAGAAATAGATTTATAATTTTATATGATAATTTATATATCTACTTATTTTAAGATTTTCAGACATTTATAGAAAAGTACAAAAAAAAGAAAGTAAAAGTGACCTCTACTTTAGCCACCTATTGGTTGTCTTTTAATCTTTTCCTGAATAGTCTTTCAAATATTTTCATTTAAAAATGGAATCTTACTCCATATACTACTTAGTAATTTTTTTCACCTAATGATTTATTTAGGAACATTTTTCATTAACATTTTTCCTGTTAATAAATACAGATCTATATCTGCATTGTCCAGCAATAGTAGCCACTAACTACATGGGGTTGTTTACGTGAAAAGTAAAATTTAGTAAAATTAAAGAGTCAGTTCTTTAATTGTGCTAGCCATGTATTAAGTGCTCAGTGCTTAGTTGACATATGTGGATAGTAGCTATCACACTGGACAGTTGTAATCTACATTACTATTTGTAATGGCTACAAAAAACCAAACCAAACCAAACTCACTGCCATCAAGTTGATTCTGACTCATAGCAACAATCCCCATTGGATTTCCAAGGCTGTGGCTATATAATAAAAATATTCCTGTGTGCACCTAAGCCCTGAATTCTATGAATTTGTTACACCAGTTTACATTCTCACTATCAGTGTCTATAAGTATTTGTTTCTCCAGTTAGGAGTAGTATTCTTTTAAATCTTTACCTATCTGAAAGTTGAGAAATAGTACCCTGTTTTAATTTGTAAATCTTTGACTGCTAGTGAGATTGAAGATCTTTTCTATTACTTCTAGTCATTTCATCTTTTTACATTGCTTCTATTGGGTAATTTTAATTTGAACAAATTAGTTAATCCTGGGGATAAATAACTGGGAGATAAATATGTTAATAAACTTGATGACATAGGATATTATCAATATAGTGAAATTTCAAGCTGCCACCTTTTTTTATATTTTATTTTATGGTTAAAGTTAAAACTGGTTTGACATTGGTTCAATTGGCTTATCACAGGTAATTCAACAGGCATTGCATCGCCCCCCCAGCTCAGCTGCTCAGTACCTTCAGCAAATGTACGCAGCACAACAACAGCACTTGATGCTTCACACTGCAGCTCTTCAGCAGCAGCATCTAAGCAGCTCCCAGCTTCAGAGCCTTGCAGCTGTTCAGGTAAGAGTGATACAAATTAAGAATTTAGAAGACTAAAGTGTGAACTATCTGTAGATGACTACTGAAAATAAGTTTAAAACTCACCAACCAAACTCACTGCCATCAAGTTGTTTTTAACTCATAGTGACCCGCCTTGGATTTCCAAGGCTGTAAATCTTTACAGAAGTAAATTGCCCAGTCTTCCTTCTGTGGAGCAGCTGGTGGGTTTGAACAGCTGACCTTCTAGTTAGCAGTCAGGTGCCTTATCCACTACACCACCAGGATATGCTTTCAGAGTTCTCAGATATCCTGTGATTATTTTTCCTTAAGGAAATATATTAATAATCTGTCAAAAGTTTATTAGGAAAAGAATAATGTTTTATAAGTTACTCTGTTGCTAGCCTCTTTTCCAATGCTTTTTTATATACATTGCAGAAATGCTATGCTAGTGGCATAGCTTTGTGTATAAAATTCTAGGAATAATAATGAATAGTCAAGTTACATGAATTATACTTATATTTGAACAAAAAATAAAATTTTTAATTATGTAAATAGTTTACCCATTAAAAATATTAAACAGTATAAAATTGTTTATAAAAGGCAAATAAAGTAAAGATATTTTTTTTCCACACCCACTGCTGTTTTATACTTTTGAAAGGTTGTCATTGTAACAGTTTAATATTCTGTTGTTTTCAGTTGCTATTGAGTCGATTCTCACTCAGATGACCCACTTGTGCAGAGTAGAACTGCTCCATTACAGTTTTCAAAGCTATGACCTTCCAGAAGCAAATTGCCAGGCCTGTCTTCCAAGATGCCTCTGGGTGGGTTTGAACTGCCAACTTTTTGGCTAGCAGTCAAGCTCTACCCAGGGACTTCATTTGATACAAATTCCTTCAGGGGTGGGGGGGAAAAAAAGTAATATTCTACTGTGTTTAAGGTGAAAGTTTACACAGCAAATTAGGTTCCCATTTAACAGTTTCTACAAAAATTATTCAATAGTGTTGGTTACATTTTTCACTGTGTGTGGTCATTCTCATTCATTCCATTCTGGTTGTACCATTTCCAGTACTCTACTTTCCCTGCCTCTTTACCTTCTCATCTTTGCTTTAGAGGAATCTTTAACCATTTGGTCTCATATAGATGATTTTTCAAAGGTGCTCATTATTCACAGGTGATATACTTTATGAGTCAGTCTGTTATTTAGGTGAAAGGTGACCTCAAAGGATAATTTCAGTTTACAGTTTTCAGAGTTTCTTAGGGTGATAGTCTCAGGAAATTCTTTATTTTCAACCTGTCCAGCAGTAAGTCTGGACTTTTTAAGAATTTGAATTCTTTTCCACGTTTTTCTCCCCATCTATCAGGATTCATTTATTGTGGCCCAGATCAGAATGGTTGGTAGTGGTAGCTGGGCATCTTAGTTCTTCTGGTCCCAGGATAAAGGAAGCCATGGTTTGTGTGGGCCAGTAGTCCTGTAGACTACTTGCTTCTGAGTTTTTTGTTTCCTTTTTTCTCTTTTGTTCCAGATGCGTAGAGACCAATAGTTGTCCTCTAGAAATTTTTTACTTGCTAATATGTATAGGTACCTTTCTAAAATTTAATCATACTATTTCTAGTGAACACAGGATGATTTTATGATTAATTTTAAAATTATTTTATTATTGTACTGTCATTTAAATAAAACTGTTATATGTGTGATTCAGTCTTAAATCACCCCAGTAGATTCATCTGGGATCTCTGGTGACTTACCCTGAAAAAAGCTTTTTCTGTTATCAGCAGATCCCCAGCTGTTGCTTTTTCTTGGTAGTGAAATTTTAAATAACATTGTATTCATGATCTGAGTTAGGAAACTGAGACCTTGATGTAGCGCCAATTTCTCTTTCATAATATTGGAGTGGCGATTCCACTTCAAAGATGACAGAAACCTGTAGAGTGAAACTGACAATGGATGCAGTTAATAAAATAAGGTTAGCTTTTTGGTCCTCTCTTTTCACAAGTCAGTTTTTTCTTTTTTTAAAATCCGTTTGACCAAAGCTTAAGTCATATTGATCATAAAATGAATTGGTTTGTGCATAGACTTTTTGAATTATTGTTGTGATTCTGTGTTATCCTGGTACCGGATAGCTTTTAACTTCAGGTTTTTATAGATGTATTGTTATAAAGGTCTTTTTATTTTAGGCAAGTTTGTCCAGTGGAAGACCTTCTACTTCCCCCACAGGAAGTGTCACACAACAGTCAAGTATGTCTCAGACATCTGTAAGTGCCCTACATTTTTTCTTAGATTTAAAATTCTTAATTGTTGTTTTCCAAAAGTAAACGACTGTTATTATTTATGAAGTTGTTATTGTATATTTGTCAAACGCTATTTAAGTAATAAGTGCCAAGAAATAGGAATGATCAGCTTTAAGAATTCAGAACTAATTTTAAACTTCTGAAAATCTGACTCTTATAAATCTGTTCATATTATTTCTTATACATTCTTTTCTACTGATTGTGTTCAGAACTTATATGATTCTAAATGATTTCAGTTTTCAGTGTGTATTGAAAGTCTGAAATACATAATGCAGGAATTAGGGCATGCATTTACTGTGCTGTTCTAAAATATGTCATATTCTATGTAGACATCTACTACATATTTCTAGCTTTGTCTCTGTAGTTCAAAGTTTAGGATTTAGCTTATTTAGTTCTCTCTGTCAAGTTTGCAAATATCCTCTCAAGATATTATAATTTCTTTTGGGAGAGTAGTTAAATAAAGCTGATTTCCTGTATTACATATATGTATATACTGGGAAAGTTGCCCAGTTATTAGGCAGTAATAAGAATGGTAATACTTTTTATGTGATTTCAAATTATAAGAGTAATAAAAAGAATTTATTTATATCCTGTACCCAAATCCACCAGTTGCCCATTGCTTTATTCTTTCTCTCTCTCTATATATACATGTTATTTTTTTGAGCCATTTGCAGGTAAGTTGAAATATGCTCTGTATCCTAAGTACTTTGACATGTATTTCCTGGGAACAAAGTCATTCTTTTATGGAATTACAGGAAGATTATTAAATTCAGTCAGGAAATTGAACATTGATATGATGCCATTCATATTCAAATTTCATCCCTGTCACAGGTTTCTCAACATCATCCCTTTGATATTTTGCACCGTAGGGGCAGTCCTGTGCACTGTAGGATATTTAGCTGCATTCTTGCTTTCTACCCATTAGATATTAGTAGGGGCCTTTCTCCTTCTCCCAGGTGACAACCAGAAATGTCTCTGGACATTGCTAAATTGTCCCCTGGAGGGCATAATCGCCCCTAATTGAGAACCATTGAATTATCCCAATAATGTCTTTTCCAGTAATTTTTTCTGATCCAGGATAGTACTACTTTTGATACTTTGTAGAACTGACTCTAATAGATTATGTTTTGTAGTCTATTAAGGAATTGAAAATGAACTTGTATTGTGTTTCTTTATCTAAGAGTATCATCTGTGTTGACTAAGTACATGCTGTCATCAGCATGTAGCTATATTTTTGGCTACCAGCCTGACATTTTTCATTTAAAAATACCTTTTTAAGTGTGGAGGTATCCTGGAATATGAGAAAAATAATTTTAAAAAGAAATTACTTATGACTTAAAGATGTTAGATTGAAGAAAATGAAAAACTTGAGTAATGTAATCTAGCCTTCAGCATTAATACTGTAGCATTAATATTGGCTATTGATGTCAGATATGTAGTTAATATATTAGTAGTTAAGGGAAGGCCTGGTAAACATTTTATAGTCTGATAAAAAGATCATAGACAAATTCTTTATTTGAGTTCTGAAAGAATAGTAACATTTATATAAATATATATCAAATATTTATTTTCCTTTCATATTAATAAAAGGTGTTTTAAACTGTTTTCCTCCCATTCATCATTTTATGTATGCAACATTCACAGAAATTATAATTCCAATAATTGTGCTTATTTCTTGTGACATTATAAGTGCTACTTGTCATAAGCCACACAGTCTTGTTTCATGACAGATGTCAGAACCTGTGACCAGCTGATGGGGGAAAAGAAGTAAGCAAGGAGAACCAAAACCAAATCCACTGCTATAGCTTTGATTCTGACTCACAGTGACCCTATAGGGCAGAGTAGAACTGCCCCATAGGATTTCCAAGGCTGTAAATCTTTACTAAAGCAGAGTGCCTCATCTTTCTCTCACAGAGAAGACCAGTGGGTTTAAACTGCTGACCTTTCAGTTAGCAGCTGAGTGCTTAACCACTGTGCCACCACAGCTCCTTAGTAGGAAAAACAAAAGCTTAGAAAAAAAAGACTAATACATTGTTTTATTACCTGTCTCGGCTGAGCAACTAACTATTCAAGTAGATTGACTAATGGTGCAAATCATGATGTCCAACGTGGCTTAGTGAATTTACATCACCACCTGAAAGAAGACAGGACATGGTAGCAGATATTCCTATCTAGTGATAATAGTGACCCTTCAGGTAGTAGGCAAGTAGGTTTCAGAGTTTTGGTTATTTTGAAGTAGGTTTCCTGATAACAATGAAACCTATGGGGAAGAGTTCAGCTCCAGGAGAATAAACGGCTACAAAGTAGGTTGTCAGGTCACTAGCCTGTTAGGTTGGGGCATAGGGTGGGAGTGAGATACCAGTTGGGAAGTGGAATATTATGAAGAAATCAATCATACAGCCTAGGGAAACTATGTATGTAATTTGGGGAGAAGACTTGCTATTTGAATGTACAGGCCACTCACTAGTGTGTGCCAGTATCCTCCTCTTTCTGCTCATTACAACAGCAAGACTAATTCTAGGCTTGTATCAGTAGTGAGAATGGTGTCTGATTGTTTGGCTCTAAAACTTTTTGGGACTGAGCCTTTAGGTTGCTGTCTTCATTACCTCAATTGAGTGGGGCTAAGATTTAGTTACCTTTGACTGTCATGAAATCTAACCCAGGGCTTTGAACCAGCTCATTCTGGTTTGACCCCCTGCAGAGAATTTGCCTTTCCACCCCAGATATACTGAATCATAATCCACATTTTAGCATAAATGATGGACCTGCCTTCTAGTCTTAATTCTGTGACTGACTGGGGATGTGGTTTAGGGCAAACCGTTTAATCTTCCTAACCTCAGTTTTCTCTTCTGTAAAACTAAGTTGTCTAATTAGATGGTTTAGTCTTTTCATTGAAAGCTAGACAATGAATACAGGAATATCAAAGAAGAATTGATGCATTTGAATTATGGTGTTGGTGAAGAATAAATATTGAATATACCGTGGACTGCCAAAAGAACGAATCCATGTTGGAAGAAGTACAGCCAGAGTGCTCCTTAGAAGTGAGAATGGTGAGACTTTGTGTCACGTATTTTGGATGTGTTATCAGGAGGGACCAGTCCCTGAAGAAGGACATCATGCTTGGTAAAGTAGAGGGTCAGTGAAAAAGAGGAAGACTCTTAACGAGATGGATTGACATAACTGCGACATTGGGTTCAAGCATAGCAACGATTGTGAGGATGGTGCAGGACTGGGCAATGTTTGTTCTGTTTGTACAAAAGGGTCACTGTGAGTCAGAACCTACTCGATGACACCTGACAACAATGATAGCAACGATTTTTTCATCACAGGTCTCCTCAGGTCTGGGTCTAGGGGAAGGTTAAATAGATGGAGCTCTGGGCCTTACCCTAAGCTTTTGCCAGAGTGTTCTGTGATCTGTTTGAATTTGGGAATTCTGCATAAGATTGTGTTTGAAGAATGTGTTATTTCTGATAAAACCATGTGGTTTTAAAACCATGTATGTGAGACAAAAATGCTGATGTCAGCCTCACCTCAAAAAGTCAAGAATTATTCTAAAGCAAAGGTGAGAATATAAAGGGACAGGGAAACTAGAGTACTGGAAATGGAACAACTAGAATGTAGTTAAAGAGAATGTTGACACATTGTGAAAAATGTAACTAATGTTGCTGAGCAATTTGTGTAGAAATTATTAATTGGAAACCTAATTTGTTGGTCAGCTTTCACAAAAAGCACAATAATGTGATTTAAAACAAAGCAAAACAAAACCCTGTGGTTTTTCTGAGAACCAGCTGTGATGGTTTCTTGAACAGTTTATATGCATTATAAAAACAGAGCCTGTCATATAGTAGGCATGTAACAAATATTTATTAAATGCTGAATTGTAGAGTTACAATCATCAGCTAGAATATATAATGCATAATTTTAACATGCTCCATTACTGCAAGTACATTGTCTGCAGTGCAGATCATCGTTTTAGTATGTATTCTGATTGACTGAAATTAGGTTATAAAAAAATGGTTTAATCCTGGCCTCAGTGATGAGATTCTTTGGTTGCCAGTTACAGGCAGCCAGCCAATTAGCAGGTATTCCTGAGCTCCTTGCTCTGAAGGTACATGTGAGGCAAAGTGTTTCCTCAGTGACGTTACTGTCCACTTGAAGAACTGTGATTAGACATATAAAACAATATATAATCAAGAGATTATATACTTTAATCAAACATAATAAACAATGTAACAGTATATAATCGAAATAAATGCCATAGGAATTAACAGAAAAGAGATGTTTGGGGATTGGAGTACTTGGAGAGGGCTTCTTGGGTGGAATTTAATTGAGCTTTAAAAACTGGGTAGAGTTTGCTGAGAAGAGGATTCATCATGAGGTCATTATTCTGAAACAGCAGAGTTTGTCCAGGGATTCATAACTGAGAGGGATTCTGTGTTAGTCTCCCACGTTTATGGGGGTAATTTGTGCCAGTACTTCCTTATTGAATGCCTGCTTGCTGCCAGGCACTATATTAGTGCCAAGAATTCAACAGTGAACAATATAGTGGAGGACACAGACAAGTAAATAGTCATAGGACAGTGTGATAAGAGTTTTGCTGGAGTATCTTCAGATAACTTCCTTATAAAGGCTACATGGAAGATAAACTTTGAATGTTTGTAGGCCTGAAAATTCCCTCCTTATTTATGATTGCTATATAAATTCAGTATTACTGCTTGTTGTTGTTGTTGTTATGTGCCATTAAGTCAGACCCGACTCATAACGACCCCTCCTTGGGTTTCCGAGGCGGTATCACTGCAGAAGTAGATTGCCCAACCTTCCTTCCGAGGAGTGGCTGATGGGTATTACTGCTATATATATTCAATATTGAAAATACCTTTTCTTGGGCAATTTGAAAGCAAGGACCATTGTTTTCAAAATGTCAATATTGCTGACAAAAATGCTGATGTCAGCCTCATCTCATCATTCTTCTGCAGTAAACTTTGTTCTTTCTCTGGAATCTTTTTGGCAGTTTTCTTTTCTTTTCTTTTTTTTTTTTTGAGTT
Source organism: Orycteropus afer afer (assembly GCF_000298275.1). Taxonomy (NCBI): domain Eukaryota; kingdom Metazoa; phylum Chordata; class Mammalia; order Tubulidentata; family Orycteropodidae; genus Orycteropus; species Orycteropus afer. Next base: position 2,871,617 of record NW_006921755.1, read on the forward strand.
TCATGAGCATATATCTAGGTTGTTGTGTAGAGCACTTGTTGGGCCCTCTCAGTCTGAAAACTCATTCTCTGTTATTCACATAAGAAGGTGGCACAGTGGTTAAACTACTTGGCTATGAACTGAAAGGTCAGTGGTTCAAATCCACCAGCTGCTCTGTGGGAAAAAGATGTGGTGGTCTACTTCTGAAAGGTTTATAGCCTGGGAAACTATGAGGCAGTTGTACTTTGTATTATAAGGTCACCATGAGTCGGAATCAGCTCAATGGCAGTGAGAGTGTTTATGCCTGTGAAATTGGTGGGGAGGGACCTTCCATTTCCTCTGCTCTTTTATTTCTCTCTGGAGTTCTCCTTTGTTGAATGTGGTCTTTCTGGTTGATTATTTTATCTTTTCGTTCACTTTTCTGTCTGTATTTTTTTCTACTCTAGGTAGTGGGATATTTCCTTGACTTTTTCTTTTTAATTCTTTCATTGAACCTTTTTTGTTTGTTTTTTAGCTTGCCCCTTGCATTTCTAATTTCTAATAGCTTTTTATTGTTTCCTGGATGCTCTTTTTTCATAGCATCCTATTTTTCTGTTATGGGTGAAATATCTTAGATCTCTGTTATGATACTTAACTGATTTTAAAACCAGTTTTCCTGTATTATTTATTTTCCTTGGAAAATATCTCAATCATTTTCTTTCATGCTGATGATTTTCTTCTTATAAGAGTTAGGAATCCGAACCCACTCCAGTGGCTTCCACCCAAACAAAAGACAGGCCTGTGAGGTGAACATTTACACTAGGTAGATACACTCCTTGGAGAGAACAGTCATGGGAGAATAGAAGTGCTGTGTATGCACAGGAACATAGCTCAGGGGGCAGGAGTACATGGAGGGAAGGACACAGGGTAGAGGTAACTGTGGGGAGGAAGTGGGAGGAGAGCTGTTGCATTGTGGAAAATTGTAGTCAGTGTCATAATACAAAGTGTGTGTGAACTGCTGTATGGAAAGTGAATTTGCTCTGTAAACTTTCACCCAAATCACAATAAAAAAAAAAAAAAAAAAGAGTTAGGAATCCTAGGTTTTCTGCTTACTTTAAGAGTGAGTGATTATGTGGCTTAATCAAGGTAGGTTTCCCCCACTGCTATGAGGATATATTTGCCCCAGTAGACCTTAGTGGAAAGGCTGATTGGAATTTTTATGTTACACATGGGAATAGCAGTAGTGGTGATGGTGGGGAAGGATGTCTCCTTGGGAGGTTTAGAGTTTAAGGTATGTAGGTAGGCAGCTAGTCATTAGGCTGTGGTAGGGGCAGTTTCAGAGTAAGAAGGGCTTTGCTTTAAGGTACTAGTACCTGCTCTAGCCAGTTCTTTGACTTTACAGAAGAGTCTTTTATCACTTGAGAGGAAAGGCCTAGATTCCTAATGTGCTAGGTAGAGAGGATGGGGTTAGAAAGACCTTTAGATAATCCTCCATTTTTCATCCTCGCTTCTCACCTCTGCCTCCATGCTATAAACTGTGGGTCTGTATCCACTTTGGTCTATTTCCTCATGTGTTCTGGACTGCAGCTTCTTTGATATTTCCTCCATCAGAGTGGTGATCCCATCTTCTTTGGGTCTTATAGAAATATGATGAAATATCTTCATGCACATGGGGGCACTCCTCTTTTGGTTTTTGCATTGTGCATGTATTCTTTTTGTTCAATGTTGTTGTTCTTTTGTCCCATACATTTTTGTTATGGAAATATTTACACCTACAGAAGCATGAAAGACTAGTGGAATGAACCCTTTTATACTCCTCTTGTAGTTATACCAGTTAAGTTTGCCTTATTTACTCTATCTCTCCATCTATCTATATTTACAAGGTTTTTCTGACCCATGTGAAAAGAAATTGCAGATGTCATGATCTTTGGCCAGCCCTAAGTACTTTAACGTGTATTGTTTTAGAAGGAGATTGCTCTGTACAGTCACAGTACCATTATCATAACAAGAACTTCAATACTGAGACAGTAATGTTATCTAGCACCTATTCCATATTCATATTTCCTTAGTAGTCATCAAATATCTTTTATAGTCTTTCCCTTTCCCATCCAGAAATTACAGGAAACCTGTTTCTTTTCCTTTAATATAAAAAAAGTGTCTCTATTTGTTTTGTTTTGTTTCCATGACATTTGAAGAGTCTAGGTTGTTTGTCTTATGGAATGTCCCATAGTATGGATTTGTCTCTTTCCTCAGTCCTGTTTGGTATTGTATTGGTTACTATTTCATTGGGTTTTGGTAGGAAGGAAAAGCAGATGGGTGTGCTCAGACAACCATCTTTTTTATTACTTTTATTGTGGTGAAAACACCAAGACATTCATCAACATAACAACTTCCACATTTATGGCTTAGGGACGTTGATGACATATTTCATGTTGTGTCACCATTATTGCTATTCTTTTCCAAAATATTTCACCACCATTAGCATAAACTCAATGGCCCACAAACACAAGTTTCTCCTTTCCTTTCTCTCCTACTCATGGTAACCACTAATAATCTTTGGTGTATATATATATATATATATATATATATATATATATATATATATATATTTATATGTACATATAAGTCGGGGCTGATTTGACGGCACACAACAACTGTTTATCTGGGAAGGAAGATTGGGCAATCTACTTCCATAGTGATACAGCCTCGGAAATCCAAGGAGGGGTTGCTATGAGTCAGATCCGACTCGATGGCATTGAGTTTTATATATGTATTTTTTAACATACCTAGGAATTTTCCCTCTTCTCCCTCTGATTCACGGTAACCAACAAAGAAAGCTTTTTTCCATATGTAAACCTTTCCTTGACTTCTTACAATAGTGGACTAATACAGTGTTTGTCCTTTTGTGATTGACATTTCACTCAGCATAATGTCCTCCAAGTTCATATATGTTGTGCAGGGTTTTGCAGAGTCTACAATATTTAGTGTTGCATAGTATTCTGTTGTGTTCTGATGTACCACAGTTTGGTTATCCTTTCCTCTGTTGATAGGTACTTAGATTATTTCCATCTCTTTGCTGTTGTGAACAGTGCTGCAGTGAACATGGGTGTGCATATATCTATTTTGCATCCTAGCTCTCACTTCTATAGGATATGTACCTAGTAATGGGATTGCTGGATCAAATGGTATTTCTATTTTCAACTTTTTGAGGAATCACCATACTGATTTCAAGAAGGCTGTGGTTCAATCACACCAGCCACTCCTCGGAAGGAATGTTGGGCAATCTACTTCCATAGTGATACCGCCTCAGAAACCCAAGAAGGGGTCATTATGAGTCAGATTTGACTTGACGGCAGTGAGCTTGATTTTTGGTTTTTATTCTGATTTTGACAGTGCTTGTATCATTTTATAGTCTCAACAGTAGTGTACGAGAGTCCCAATCTCTCCACATCCTCACCAGCATTTGTTATTTTCTGTCTTGTTGAACTTTGCTATTAGTGCTGGGGTGGGATGATATCTCATCTTTGTTTTGATTTGCATCTCTCTAACAGCACATAACAACAACAACAATAGCTAATGAAAGGAGCTCTGGTGGTGCAGTGCCTAAGGCATTTGACTGCTAACCAGAAGGAGGTTGGCTGTTCAAACCCCCTAGCTACTTTATGGAAGGAAGATGTGAGAGTCTACTTCTGTAAAGTTTTACTGCCTCAGAAACCCAACAGGGGTTGCTATCAGTCAGAATAGACTTGATGGCAGTGGGTTTGTTTTTTTGATAATGACTAACGATCACAGCATTTCTACATGTTTGCTGGCCAACTGAATATCTTCTTTGGTGAAATACCTATTCATGTGTTCTGTCCATTTTTTAATTGGATCATTTCTAAATCTTTTTGATAATTGAGGTGTTGGAGTTTTAGAGATAAGTCAGATATGTCATTACCGAATATTTTTTCCTAATCTGTAGTTTCTCTTTTTACTCTTTTGGAGAAATCTTTTGATGCACATAAGAGTTTAATCTTTAGAAAGTCTCAGTCATATAGTTTATCTTCTGCTGTTTGTGCATTTTGGGTTATGCTTAATAGTCTATGCCATAAATGAGGCATAGACTATTAAGACAGAAGTAGACTCTCACATCTTCCTTCCATAAAGTAGCTAGGGGGTTTGAACAGCCAACCTCCTTCTGGTTAGCAGTCAAATGCCTTAGGCACTGCACCACCAGAGCTCCTTTCATTAGCTATTGTTGTTGTTGTTATGTGCTGTTAGAGAGATGCAAATCAAAACAAAGATGAGATATCATCCCACCTAAATTTGCCCCTATTTTTTCCTTTGATAAACTTCATAGTTTTAGGTTTCACATGTAAGTCTTTGATCCATCTGGAGTTAATTTTTATGTATGGGGTGAGGTGTGGATTTTATTTCATTTTTCTGCAAAGGGATATCCAGTTTCGCCAGCTCAGACTACCATCTTTTATATGTATTATTCTATAAACATGATTTTTAATGGCTGGGTAGTGTTCTACCATTTTGTTTTAAACCATTTATATTTTAAACGATGCTCCATTGAATATTCTCATCATCATTTTTGTATACATGTCTAGTTATTTTCTTTTATAAATTTTTCTAAGAGTACACTAGGTCAGTGAGATTGTTCAATTTTCTTTTAAAACTTATAAATTAGATCGACTGGCCATCAAATGAATCCATTGTGAATTTATCTGAAAGAAAATTATTTACTTATAACCAGTCATTCCCAGTGCTCTATAACTAATGTCCTATTTGTTATATATATATTTTTTGTTGTTGTTGTTATGTGCTGTCGAGTCGGACCTGACTCATAGTGACCCCTCCTTGGGTTTCCGAGGTAGTATCACTACAGAAGTAGATTTCTCAACCTTCTTTCCGAGGAGTAGCTGGTGGGGATGCTTTTTAAGTTTAAAATTCATTGGTTTAAAAGAGTTTAAAACTGTAGTCTCAGGTGTTTGAGCTTAGATGCATTTTGCAAACCTAATGCTAGTCTAAAATAAAACTATAGCTGGAGTATGTACACGAGCAGCTTTTCTGCATTCTTATAAAATATACCAGTACGGCAGGAAGAGTAAAAAAGTGTTAAGTCCTTGTCAGCCTCCCTTTCCCTTCAGTCCTTCTGTCTCCTCAGCTTGCTGTGTATCCCACCAGACCTTTTCCTATGCATCATGGACATGTATGTCATAAAGAAACAAGTGCACGTGTTTTTAACACTTTTTTTTTTTTAAGTGAATGAGTCTTTTAATAATTGGCATTGGGGCTATAACTAGAAGATTGGTTTACTGAGCAACTTGTTTTTTTTTTTTTTTTTTAATTTTTATTGTGAAAGTTTTTATTGGTGAAAGTTTACAGAGCAAATTCATTTTCCATACAGCAGCTCACATATACTTTGTCTCATGACATTGACTGCAATTTCCCACAATGCAGCAGCTTTCCTCCTACTTCCTCCCCATAGTTACGTCTTCCCTGTGTCCATTCCTTCCACGCACTCCTGCCTCCTGAGCTGTCTCCCTGTGCATATATAGCCCTTCTATTCTCCCATGATTGTTCTCTCTAAGGAGTCGATCTACCTAATGTAAATGTTTACCTCATATGCCTGTCTTTTGTTTGGCTGGCAGCCACAGGAGTGGGTTCAATTCCAAACCTGAAGGGCAGCTAGGGGCCATAGTCTCAGGGGTTCCACCTGGCTCTCAGACCAAACCTGGTCCTTTTTTTTTTTTTT
>NW_006921755.1:2880655-2910166 GCF_000298275.1 Orycteropus afer afer
AGAATGGCCAGACTTCGTCTCACCTATTTTGGTCATGTTGTAAGAAGGGACCATTCCCTGGAGAAGGATGTCATGCTTGGTAGGGTGGAGGGTTGACGAAAGAGGGGGAGGGCTTCAACGAGATGGATTGACACGGTGGCTGCGATGATGGGCTCAAGTATAGCAGGGATTGTGGGGCTGGCGGGATTGGGCAGTGTTTCGTTCTGCTGTGCGTTGGGTCGCTATGAGTTGGAAATGACTCGACGGCACTTAACAACAACAACAACAGGTATTTTGCGTTTTGTTTTTTTACTTAACTGTGTATTTTGAGATCTTGTCAACACACACAGTTCAGTCTCACTTAAGTGGCTGTATAGTGTTTTATAGTATGGATGCACTGTATTTCATATGATCTGTCCTTGCTGATGGACATTTAAAATAACTTTCAAATATTTAATTGTTTCAGCATTGCAAGTTTACTTTCTGAAGAGTCAGAATCTGAAAGCATTGTGAGGTGTTTTTTTTTTCCCCCTTTTTCTACCAGCTTGTATTGCAGAAAGTAGAAATAATGGTTTTCTATAATAAATAGGATAGCATTTTATTTGGGAGCTCTGGTGGCATAATGCCTAAGGCATTTGACTGCTAACTAGAAGGCTGGCGGTTCAAACCCACTAGACACTCCTCAGAAGGAAGATTGTTGTTGTTATGTGCCGTCGAGTCAGATCCCAATCATAGTGACCCCTCCTTGGATTTCTGAGGTGGTATCACTGTGGAAGTAGATTGCCTAACCTTCCTTCCAAGGAGTGGCTTGGGCAATATAATTCTGTGGAGATACTGCCTTGGAAACCCAAGGAGAGGTTGCTATGAGTCAAATCGACTCAATGGCAGTGAGTTTGTTTATTTGGTTAGTCATTTTATTTGATTTCTTTATTAAAAATATACAGTCTCTTAAAAAGAAATCTTTTGCAGATGGATCTTATAACTTAAAATTTCTGTATAGCATTTAACACTTTTAGATTGAATTACTCACATACAAATTCCCACTGTATGATGAGGGAAGAAAATTTATAAGCTGTTTTACTGTGATGAAAACAAATCACATATACTAATTTAAACCTTCAGGAAAAAAAGAGAAAACAGCATTTCCTCTGATCCTAAAACTAATACTTACATAAAAAAGAGAAAAATGTAGAAAAGGAAAATATAAATCATCCCACATTTTAACCACTAGCAGACATTATTCACCTTTAGCATTTTGATGACTGATCTTCTAGGAATGTGTGTGTATCTGTATTGAATCTCATCATACATGGTTTTATGATTATGCATTGTGTGCATGCACAATTCAGTCATCTCTCAATATGTCATTCACGTGTATATATGTATAAATGTATACATATATACATCTGTATGTGCACTAACGAAGGGGTAGAGTGGACAAATCCCACCTTTATTGCTAACTGCATAGTAAGGATCAACATGAATTCAGTTCCCGAAGGGTGGAAATGGATCCAGTCCTCACCTTCCCACTCCTCCATCCTCTTCACCAGCCACTCACATGGCACATCATTTTCCCGGATCCTAGCCACCCAGAGGTGGAATACAGGTGGTCAGGAAGTTACTAGTTTTCTTACTTCCTTTTTTTCTTTTTGAATACAACTTGTATAAAAAGACACTGTCTTTCAGACCAGCTGCCCATGCTGCATTTCTCACACCTTAGCAACCCAGAGCTGGATCAGAGCTCACACATTAAAACAACACCTTTCAGATTGCCACATGAGCAGATGCCAGTCCTGCTGGCTCTCACTGTCCCTGTGAGATACGGATATAACTTTATTATAATTAAAAAGGATACAGATGAAGACATACAAAGGTCTGGAAGAGGTCACTATGGAGCTTCCATGTCCCAAAGAGGCACACATTGTCCTTTCCTATTTATGGTTACCAACTAGGCAGCCCCATTGAGCTGAGGGTTCAGGGCACTTATGGCTTCACCAGTAAGATTACATCATGCCTTGTGACTGGTCTCACATGCCTTGTGAAACTTAGTCAGCATAAGGCCCCCAGATAATCCATCTTGGTCTGGTCAGCCCCCATTCATTAGCCTCAGGTGTTGGTATAATGTGGAAGAACAAGAACAAAGGGCAAGTTGCTTTCTGTAAGGTGATTGATTCTACACCTCACAGTATGTAGCTATATAAGTGGGATTACACTGTACTGTTACTCTGCAGCTTTTTTTCACCGCGCTGTGGATTGTAAAGATATTTTCATGTTGTTGAATACAGATATACCTCATCTTTTTAATATCTGTGTAGTGTTTTTGTGTATATGTACCTGATGGATTCAGATTAGCTAGAAGACAGAGGCTGCTTGCAAATGGCTTTGACTGTAGGGACTATTCTAGACCAGAGACCCTGTGGGACCTTCTTTAGGGAACACTGAGAGGTGTTTGGGCGTTCAGTAGCTTTTCCTGCAGACCTGGTTTTCTTTTCTTTTTTTTTCCAATTGTGATTTGGGTGAAAGTTTATAGAGCAAATTCACTTTCCATACAGCAGTTCACATACCACTTTGTCTCATGACATTGACTACAGTTTACCACAATGCAACAGCTCTCTTCCCACTTCCTCCCCACAGTTACTTCTTCCTTGTGTCCTTCCCTCCATGCACTCCTGCCCCCTGAGCTGTCTTCCGGTACATACACAGCCCTTCTAGTCTCCCATGATTGTTCTCTCCAAGGAGTTATCTACCTAACGTAAATATTCACCTCATATGCCTGTCTTTTGTTTGGATAGAAGCCACAGGTGTGGGTTGAGTTCCACACCTGAATGGCAGCTAGGGGCCATAGTCTCAGTGGTTCCACCAGGCTCTATCAGACCAGCAAACCTGGTCCTTTTTTTAAAAATGATTTTGAGTTTTGTTCCACATTTTCTCCCACTCTATCCAGAATCTCCTACATAGATCCCCCTCCAAGTGGTTGACAGCGGTAGCCAGGCACTATTTAGTTCTTTTCGTCTCATAGTTGTATAGGCTAAGGATCACATGGTGTAGATCTGGTTTTCTTTAGTGAGTCCTGGAATTAGTGATAGTGGGGAGACAACTTCCTAATGGGGCCCAGTGAGTAAGTTCCTTTGTGGAGTACTGGGCTTGAAATACAAGATTACAAGAGTGGCCTTAAGGCTTCAAGTGAAAAGAAATTAAGGGTGTTGGGAAGGAGAAAGTAATTAGAAAACTTTAAGGTCATCTGGTTCAAATAAGTGGAGTGAAGCAGAAAATAAGAAAAGCCTTATCTGTTATAGAAAGGAAGGGGCATTGTTTTAGTCAGGCCAGCAGGGGAGATGAATTTCTTGTAGAGATGGCTACTGATTTATTGGCCCATACTAAGTTGGGCATTTATTAGTAGACCTTGCCTGAGATGTTACTTGTTACATGAAACTAAAAGTAGACATGATACTTGTTCTTTGATCTCATAACTTAGACAAAGTGGAATACAGGTGGTCAGGAAGTTACTATTTAGTTTTCTTACTTCCTTTTTTTTTTTCTTTAATACAACTTGTGTAAAAAGACATATTGCACACATTTGTTTGTACTTTGTTCTACTTCCTTAAAGAGATTCTCAGACATTTCAGTGATCAGCCAACTATTTTTTAAAAAGATTTTTATTATGGTTTTGTTTAAAGTCTGTGTAGATTATCCTTACTTGAATTGTCTCCCTCTCTTCCTCCCTCTATCTCTCCTTCCTTCCTTTCATTTTAAGAATCACTGGCTAAAAAACATGCTAAGACATTATTACTGAGCCCAGTTACATACTCTGGTGTGAGTGGTTTTAATCCTTGGGATAAGGCTTTATCCAAAATGTGCATATATAGTATGGTGTAGAAAAGGAATAATAGTTTTTTTGGGGATGTAGTAGTAATTTATTATGTAGCACATCAAAAACAGTTGAACTAATAATACTGCACTATCTCTGCATTTTCACTCTGTTTTGTTAGGGTCTGTACCAAAATTATTTTTCTCTTTCTTTCTCTCTTTTTTTTCATATTTATTCTCTTTCTGATGGGTTTAATTATTGCATCAAAACTATGAAGTAACACTCAAATCACAGTAAAAATTTTAAAAAACCAAAACTGGTAAGTATGTCCTAAAACAACACAACATTCTTTTAATACACTTTCAGTGAATAAAGGCGTTTCATAAATGGCAGATATATGAAGATGATCTGTGAAGATGGTTTTTGCCCTTAAAGAGCTTAGAGCTTAGTGTTTAGAAAAGATAAAAGTATATAGAAGATGTTGTTGTGGTGGTTGTTGTTATGTGCTGTTGAGTCTGACCCAACTCATAGCAACTCCTCCTTGGGTTTCCGAGGCAATATCACTATGGAAGTAGATTACCCAACCTTCCTTCCAAGGAGTGGCTGGTGGGTTTGAACCTCTAGCCTTCTGGTTAGCAGTTAAGTGCCTTAGGCACTACACTACCAGAAGATAGAGGTAGGCAAAAATTTAGGCAGTTCCACTTTGGGATGTGAGATGCCTAAAAATGCTTAGAGTAGATGACTTTTGAGGAGGGGTTGTTCACAGTATAGGTGAGGATGGAGTATACTACAGGGTGTAGGGGGGATTGTTCAGTTATAAGCATTGTTACCTGTGCTACTGAGGCCTGAGACATCATGATACTGCAAAAAAACTTCACTTGGGTACTTTGAAGGGTGTGTGTGTAGGGAGGAGTGGCAGGAAGTGATGCTAGAGAAGTAGTCTGGGGAGATTAAACTTTATCCTTTATGGGAGATCTGGAAGACTTTTAAATGGGCAATTAATATTAATAAAATCAGGGAAAGATCATTGGGAAGTAGAAAAAGTTTCATAAAGGAAGATCAATTTGTAGCTGTTAAAGTAATCTAGCTAGAAATGCCATGATGACATAGGCCCATGCTCTTGTCTTAAGTAATTAGAAATAAAAATGGAAATGACAAGAATAAAGAATATAGAACACAATAAGGCATATGACTGATTTTGAATGTGTGGCAAAGGTGAGGGAAGAATCAAGGATGACTGCCAGATAATCTGTATTGGGGGATTTTAGAAGATGCCTGTACCATTTGTGAGATAGGAAATAGGAGGAAGAGCTGGTTTAGTAGGAGTGATAATGAGTTTGGTGTTGGAACATGTTGAGTTTGAGTTGGTAACAGATATCCTGAAAGATGTATTCTATAGGTCGTTGGATCTGGAGCTCAGAATAAGGGTTTGTAATGAAGGGTTGAGAATTATCAGGATTGAATTGTTTGAAACCATGGGAGTAGATGTGATAACCTAGGAATTCAAGAAGAAAAAAAGTGTTAGGACAGAGCATGAGCATTTTGGGCATAGGCCAGGCAGAGTTGCTGGTAGAGAAGACTGAGAAGGAATGGTCTGAAAAGAATCCACTGTATTGTCAGTCAGAGGTCATTGGTGACTACTGACAATGAGGTTTTAGTGGTGAGTAGGAGTAAAAGCGGGAGCTCTGGTAGCATAGTGGCTAAGACACTTGCCTGCTAACCAGACGGCTGGCGGTTCAAACCCACCAGCCACTCCTCGGAAGGAAGGTTGGGCAATCCTACTTCCGTAGTGATACTGCCTCAGAAACCCAAGGAGGGGTCACTACGAGTCGGGTTTGACTCGACGGCACATAACAACAACAACAAGAAGGAGTAAAAGCTGGATTGCATAGCAATTCTGGCATATCACTGGAATTATGAAATATGTATTTAAAAGATAGAGATAAATTCAGAGAATTATGTAACTATATACACTGTTGCATTTAAAATTTTTAAAAAAATTTTAAATAATTATAGACTCGTAGGAAGTTATAAAAATAGTACAGAAAGGTCCTGTGTATCCTTCACTCAGCTTCTTCCAAATACTATTCAGTTTTAAGAATTGTCCTTAAGTAGTTTTAATGTTATTATCTTGGGAGGGATTGAGGAACTATGCAGACAGTGTAAATTTGGATCCTGTGCCCTCACCTAGCTCAAGTCTGGGGTTTTGATTTCTCAGAGAAGTCTCCCTCTTCCCCTCTACTCCAGAAAAGGTGAACTGCAAGCTTCATTGTTGCTTCTCTGCGCCTATGAGTGATGCTTTTTCCCCATTCCCTTTTTGCATATTGAGTGATTCTTTTAAGTATCCTAGCTCTAAATCGTGGTTTCAAGTCTAGCTATTTCCCTGAGATAGGCTCAAAGTCATGTCTTGTGTCTCTGCAGGCCCAGTAGCTCCCTAGATGATGTTGGTGTTTTGGCTTGAGTTTCTTCTTTCTGGTACCTAGGAATTTCCGTTTCTTTCTGCCTTTTTGAGTTCAGCTTAAAATATACTCTTAATTTTTTTATACTACTCTAGCATTTCAGTGAGTGTGTTTGTGTACATATAGTCTAGTCCATCTTGTTGTCTGAATCAGAAGTCTAATGAACTTTCTTAATTTTTTCTTTTTCCACAAAAAGGATTTAAGATCAGATTACTCTCTCTTTAAAAATGTTATTTTACAGTGAGTAATACACTCATGTTATGTGCAATTAAATGAATACAAGGGATATACATGTCTCCCTTTGCCCTGTCCCCACCTTCTCCATCCCTCCCTCCCCTTTCCACACATAGCCAGTTACCAGTTTCTTATGTTTCCCTCTAGAGGTAGACTGTGGTTCTAGAGATAGACTGTTTTATTTTCTTCAGAGCAATTTTAAACTTTAAAGTAGTATTTATGATTTGATTTTGTAATTAGTATTCAGGATTTTTCCATGTATTTGACAAGTAGCACTTGTATTTTTTTCTACCCTAAGAGCTTTTGAGTTAGAATTTTAATTATATGTTACATGTGTGTTTCTATATATGTGATTAGAAGATCCATGTTTTAATATTTGTTTACTTCAGAAACTCCTCAAAATGTGCCAGTATATTTACAAAATAGTGTAAACTATTGATTGAATGTTTTAGATTATTATGTGGAATATAAAATAATGAAACATTAGTTCTGATTTTTAGAATGTGGTGGAAATGACATTTTAAAGAAAGATACTGGGGATTTCATTTAAACACATTGTGGATATCCTTAAAAATTGTCCTGATTACATTCTATTGTTTGCATATGTGCAAATAATTGATGAAAGAAATAAGGGGGTCTATCAGAGATGAAGGTCTCTCTTTTGGTTCCTTAGCCACAGTTTATATTCATTGATTGGCTAACTGCAGCTTGGTGAAGTTCAGTGACACAGAAGCAAGAAATGGAAGCCTATGACCTAATATTTTTTCTTCCTTAGATCAACCTCTCCACTTCTCCTACACCTGCACAGTTAATAAGCCGTTCCCAGGCTTCCAGTTCTACCAGCGGCAGTATTACCCAACAGACTATGTTACTAGGGAGTACCTCCCCTACCCTAACGGCAAGCCAAGCTCAAATGTATCTCCGAGCTCAAATGGTAAGATATGAGCTACCAAATTTTTTCAATGTTTAAGGACTTGAGAGAGATCAAAAATGTTTCTTGATTTGATGCAATAAGAGGCATTTAAAATATTTAATGTTTAACAGATTTTATGCTCAGTTCTTATACATTTATGTTGTGAAAAATTCTACCTTTAATTGGTAGGCCTTCTTGATGTATCAAATAGTAATTTGCAATGTTGGGAAGCTATCAGAGATTCTTTAATATTGGAGAGATTTTTTAAAATGTCAAATTTCCTCAATTATAAAACTTTTTCCCTTACATTTTAACATCTCTGAAATTAGGTTACATTTTATAATTGATGACATTTTATAGTTATAATTGGTACTTATAGTGATACAAAAAAATCATTGTATACCTTTATCCCAGTTAGAAATAATAAAAATTTGGTTGTTAATTATAAATTAGAATTTATATCTTGAGATCTCCTGAAATCTGAATTGAATATCCTGATAATTCACCAGATGTTTCTTAGCTTTGGTTACTTCCACCCATCTCAAATCTGCAAGCTTATTTGTGTTCTCATCTTGATCTTGTATTCATATAAGAATGTTAATTTGATTATTAATTTTTGGGTACGTATTGATTTTCTATTTTAACTTTTAAGCTTCTTTAAAGAATGTCGAAATTAGTTGACATTTATTTGTGTGTTTACAAAGTTAGACAAAGCTTTGGCCCTGTTAGTATTTATTTACATTTTTCTTTGATCAGTAAACTGAATATATATCTAGATCTTCAACTTTCCACTTAAAATTGCAAAGAAAGCTTCCCATCATATTTCTAACAAGAAACAGTGATATGACCCACCTTTTACTCATAGATTTTGAATAGACATTACCATATTTCTATTTTTGTTATTTCCTCCATGAGATCTTATTTAGCTAATAATGTGCTTTTAAGTTAGGTCAAATCCTGGTTGCCATTTGACCAGTTTTATCTCTAAAATCAGCAGTTTCTTATGGTTCAAGCTAAATAGAGTATCTTTCCTGTAAACTTCATGTTTAGCGCTTTCAGGCTACTTGTTTTAAAAATTACCTTTTTGTGAAAGTTATATTTTGTTGTTGAATTTATTTAAATTCATTAACTAAAGAACTGAAATATAAAAATATCCTTTAATTGGTCATTTTAATTTCAATAGTGTATCTTCTTGAGGAACTTAATAACTCTTAATGCAATTTTGGGATAGATTATTTATGGATTCTTTGAAACAATTGTCATAATTTACTAAGTTAAATAGGATATTCTCTGAGTGGACTGTGTTGCCTTGAAAATTAATGGTATCCTATTTCAGTATTGGAAAAAAATTTGAAAAGAGGGTGATGAGTAATTAAGTTATGTTTTTTCCTTTTTTTAATGTGAATTTTCACGGGCTGTTTTGTTGTCGAATTTTTACATGTGTGGCGTTTGCGTTTAAATTGAGTATTTCTTTACAAATTGTTTTAAAATCAAGAGTAACCTGAGTTTGTCCTCTAGATGTAGCTGAATGAAATATTGTTATGTAGTATGTGACATAGTTATCTTTTGTGGTAAAGAGGACTGAAAAGACTTCTGGCGTTTCTTTTCATGTTTCTCACTGAAATTTAATTTGTGTCCAGGAATAGTGGCTATAGATGTCCATTTAACTTTCCATTCAAGGAACCCTGCCATAGTAGTTTTGGCCTGGGCAAAGTTTAATAGCTTATTTGGGGCAAAATTTGTTCTGAGGATTTTATATTACCAAATGTATTTTCTCTCTTGAGTGCTGATTTATTTTCCTACTCATTAGAATCACAAGCTGTTTCAAAAATGATTTTTTAGTTTTCTATTATCAGAAACTTCTCTTTGTCCTGTATAAAGCCTTTTGCTTATTAGGAGAAAATCCTAAACTGCATTGTCTTTCTGTCACAAATTTCAGTCTTTCTTGCCTGCTATACATTGTGTGTGGAACGTTTTCTTTTGTCTTAGGGTATTTTTTGGTTTTCTGTCTGTACAGCTGATTTTCACACCCGCTACCACTGTGGCTGCTGTACAGTCTGACATTCCTGTTGTCTCGTCGTCATCGTCATCTTCCTGTCAGTCTGCAGCTACTCAGGTGAGCTTGTCTAGCTTCATAATGAGGTACTGGAGGTCTGGATCTTCAGGATAAAAATGAACATGTACACGGTTTCAGTGCTGTGTCATACATTTCAGATTGAAATTTAGTAAAACATAGAACTTTAAGAAAGTGCTTTTTGTTTTATAGAAATAATAGCATCATTAGGCATAGATATCTAAGTTATTGACATTATTAAAGGTTAATGAGAATTTTTGCTAATGATATTGCATATTTAGTTTTATAGTAAAGCAGAATAATTTCTCTTGTTATGTGAGATGTATTTTTTTGTGTAGATTCCTTTGTAAGCAGTTACGTAGTAACTGTCAAAAAGTTAAAAAAATGAATTAAATTGGGTAAATTAAAAATTTTAAAAATTGAGTAGAATATTACTTTCTTTGGGTTTGTGGAAAAATAAACCTGAACTCCTCTTCATGCCATTTACAGAAATAAACTAGAAGTGGAATGTAGACCTAAAGATAAAAGCCAAAACTGTAAAGCTTCTAGAAGGAAACATAGACTCTGTTTGTGACTTTAGGAGGGGCAGAGATTTCTTACTTTTAGGGTAAATAGAAAGATGAATAATAAGGATGCTTGGTATCTAGAACATTACAGGCACTCAGTAGTATTTATTTTGCAGAAAAAAAATAAAAACCAAACTCATTGCCATCGAGTTAGATCCGACTTATAGCGACCCATCCTTGGGTTTCCAAGGTGGTGTCACGTGGAAGTAGATCATCCAGTTTTGCTTCCGAGAAGTGGCTGGTGGGTTTGAACCGTCAGCCTTTTGGTTAGCAGTGAGATGCCTTAGGCACTATACTAACAGAGCTCCCTTATTTTGCAAAGGGGGCAATAAACCAAAGAAAACCAAACCCACTGCCATCAAGTTGATTCTGACTCAGAGCAACCCTGTGCAACAGAGTCGAACTACCCCATGGGGTTTCCAAGGCTGTAAGTCTTTATGGAATCAGACTGTCTCATCTTCCTGCTGCAGCGGGGCTGGTCGGTTCAAACTGCTGACCTTTTGGTTAGTAGTCAAATACTTTAAACACTATGCCATCAGAGCTCCTTAAGGGGGCTAGGAAGACATTATCACATAGTGCTTAAGAACGTAGCATTGGGATAAAGCAGAACTGGGTTAGAATTTTGATTTCAGCAACACAAATTGCCAGCTGATAGATTTTGGCAAGGCCATAGTATACCGTAGTGTTTAAGAGTATGAACTCTAGATTCAGACTCTCTGGGTTTTCATACTTCCTCTATCATTTACTTTCTTTATGTCCTAACCTCTTACGTTAGTTGAAGATGTAACTGGCATATGGACAGGCCTCTTTATAAATGTTTCACCAGGTATGAAACAGGAATAATTACTGCTGACTTCATAAGATTAAGAAGATTTAAATGTATCAATAAATATAAAACAGAACAATGGCTGAAATATAGCACTTATTAAATACTAGCTGTTATTAATATTACCACGGTTAAGCCTCAGTTTCTGTACAGTGAATTGGAAGTAATAGCTCAGAGTTGATATAAGCAATCAGAAAATGCTTATTTGCACAGTGCCTGGCATGTAAAAGATATTACATGGTATTAATTCCTATTTTTGTTATACTTTGGGTGAAGGAAGATCACAAATTCAGTTTAAGTTCTCAAGTAGCTAATAATAGTGAAGAGAGAAACACAACTACTTGAAGAAGTTACAGTCTCCAAGGTAAAACAGAAGAGCTCTAGTGGTATAGTGGATAAGGAATTTGACTGCTAACTGGGAACATCAGCAGTTCAAACCCACCAGCTGCTCCATGGAAGGAAGACTGGGCAATCTACTTCTGTAAAGATTTACAGCCTCAGAAACCCAGTGGGGGTCACTATGAGTCAGAAATGACATGATGGCAGTGAGTTTGTTTTTTCTTTGGAAGGTAAAACAAATCTATTGCTTAGGAAGAAAACAAATATTTCTAACATGCTCTCTAGAGCACAGTTTGTCTTCTGGCTTTTCATGGAGAAAACATCTTACACAGTCTTTAGTAACATCTTTACTGTGAGCATAATCAGCTTATAAAAGTATCTCTTCAGGATCAGATTGGTTGAGTCTGGTATGTGGCTCCCTGATGAACTGACTTAATTCAAAGATGGACTTTTGAAGAACTGGGGAGTAGATTGACCTTTTCTCTCTGAAAATTGTTGTTCTTTGCTGTGTATTTGAAATGTCAGTGAATGAGATTTGCAGTGGTAGGTGATGCTGACACCTGTATTTCTACCTTCTACACTTCCCTCAAGTTCAGGATGGTTAGTTTTGAAAAATTTCTCCTTCACTTTGCTGATTTTTAAAATTACATTTGTAGTTTTTTAAAAAATTAATTCATTTATAATAAGAAATGCCAAATTTTAAGTTTAGTTTTAATAATTAAGTTACTGACGTCATCATATTATAAGTTAATTATTCCTCAGTATTAAAAAATTGTTATAGCATACTTAAAAAAAATGAGAACTTCGGAATATCCTACCCATATTTACTATTTTAAAATCTGTCTCTTCCCCCACCTGCAAAATAATCTGATTTTCAGAAAGATATCATAGGACAAAAGTATGTCTGTAGAAGAATAAGAACTCTTACAAGGCTATCTGACAAAGGCTATTAGAATTGAGGGAGAAAACACTTCTTTGGAGTTTGGAGCTAGAAACTCAGCTCTACTGCCTTCAATGTCATATTGACTTTCTGTTTCCTCATCTGCAAAGAAGGGATGCTATGATAGTTCACATTGTATTTGTTAGTTTGAAGTTGAATAATTTATGTGAGACTGTTTTGGTTGGGGAACCACTATAAAATGTAAGATGTGATATTGGGAAAAATACCTCATGCTAAACACAGACTTTTTCAAAAGAAAGTTTTCATAATTCTATCCTAGGGAATATTCAGATGTACCTATAGGACGAAAGTTGGATATTAGAGTGCCCTAATATTCTTTATCTTAGAAAGTTTGGGTTCTCTCTCCTCAAAAGTAAAATTCTGTCAAGGAAATCTGAAAACGTGGTCCTTGCAGTAATGCCTAAATTAGCTTTGTAATACACTTTAGCAGTATAGTTGACATTTTTGAACTTTGTTATACATATTTAAGCCAAAGTAACCATAGACATTATGGCCATATTTTAAAATTTATATATAAGTAATATATACTTTGTTATACAGCATATAGTATATGAAACCAACACCCATTGCCACTGAATTAATTCTGACTACTGAGAGAGTAGAATTAACCCCACAGAGTTTTCAAGGATATAAATCTTTATGGAAGCAGATTGCCTCATCTTTCTCCTGAGGAGCTGCTGGTGGGTTGGACTGCTGACCTTCTGGTTAGCCGCCAAGTGCTTATAACTACTGCACTACCAGAGCACCTATATAGTATGTATAGCGCATACATTAAGTATAAGGAGCACTGGCAGTAAAGTGGTTAAGGTGACCAGCTGCTAATCAAAAGGTCAGTGGTTCAGACCCACCAGCTGCTCTGCAGAAGAAAGATGAGACAGTCTGCTACATAAAGATTTGCAGCCTTAGAAACCCAGTGGAGGTCTCTATGAGTTGGAATTGACTTGATGGCAGTGAGTTTGGTTTTGGTATATTAAGTGTACATACATACATTTCTTTCAGAATTCCAGAAAATAAGAGAAAAATTATTGTGTTAAATGAGTATGCTTTTCATTTGAAAAAAAGTTTTCAGGTTTTTCAGATAATATTCAGTCTCTGGTCATCATCATTCTGTAGTTCACTTTACAGATCATTTGTATCAAATGTTAAATTTTATATCTTTCCTTAGCTTCCTGGGAGATTTTAATGTGTCTCCACCAGGTATTTGCTGAGATTTATTTGATAAATATGAGTAAATTGGGGTAAATGCTAAATGGGGTATTTTAATGTTGGCTTAAGGAAATCATATAGAATTAAATTCTTACCAAAACAATAGCCATGCAATATATAATCCAGAATTGGATATAGGAGAATTCTGCAGACTTGTGGAACTTCTATTATGTCTGCAGCACTGGGCTGCAGGGAAGACAAAAATGAATGTCAGAGATGAAAGCCTGCGAGCTGGAGACTCATTATTAACAGACACCCAAACCAAACCACACCCACTGCCACTGAGTCGATTCTGACTCATTGTGACCCCACAGGGTTTCCAAGGCTGCAAATCTTTATGGAAGCAGAATGCTTCATATTCTTCCCATGGATCAGGGTTTGACCTGCCAGCCTTCTGGTAACAGCCAAAATGCCTTACTCACTGCACCACCAGAGATCCTTTAACAGAACTATACATTAGTAATTCTATGGCACATAACAACAACAACAATTCTAAAACAAACTAGACATTTGTCAGTGCTGTGGGCTGATGCAAATCAAATTCTGTGAGAAAAATGTAGAGGAGAGGGAGAAATTCTCTTTATCCAGCAACTTTGGGAAGGGATGAGTAGGATTTTAACTAAGAATGGTTTGGACTTCAGGCGCATTGAGGAAAAGTGACATTTTAGGTAAGAGGAGCTTGAGCAAGGGCATCGGTGAAGGAAGTGGAAGATATGTGAGCAGTACAGTTTGGCTAGAATATGATAATTGTGGATTGAGGTGATAGAAAATGGGACTTGAAGTGGTTTGGACCTAGATTGTTCAGGGCTTTGAGTGGCAGTCTGATAATTCTAGATTTCATTGTATTTTATTTTTGTAATGATTTGAAGGGGCTCTGGTAGCATAGTGCCTAAGGCACTTGACTGCTAACCAGAAGGCTGGTGGTTCAAAAACCAGCCACTCCTCGGAAGGAAGATGGGGCACTCTACTTCTGTAGTGATATGTCTCGGCAACCCAAGGAGGGGTCGCTATGAGTCGGATCTTACTCGATGGCACATAACAACAACAACAACAACACGATGATTTGAATTCAACATTGTGTTTGAATGTTATTTGTTCATTTATGTTTACATTGCTATTAAGTATTTGAGAAAAATCAGAGAAGATACTTCCTGTGGTCTCACTTAGAAAATTATTTCAGTAGCTTAGACTGGTATTAATTAATACCTTCACTGACTTGAAATGGGCATTTATTTAGTAGTAGCAGTATTGGCTGAAGGAGCTGTAGTGGCATAGTGGATAAGGCATTTGGCTGCTAACCATAAGGTCAGCTGTTCAAATCCACCAGCTGCTCCATGGACGGAAGATGAGGCAGTCTACTTGCATAAAGATTTACAGCCATGGAAACTCAGTGGGGGTTGCTGTGAGTCATAATCAACTCCATAGCAGTGAGTTTGGTTTTGGTTTGAGTATTGGGTAAGCACTGCATTTCATAATTGGAAAGAGAAGATATAGTCTTTCAACATCAGTAATGATGTAGTTGTAGAGACAGAATACACATGAAACTGAAGAACATTTACAGAGCAGTAATATATCATTTGCTTTGTTACCTTATAATCTCTTTTATCTCAATTTCCTACCCAGGGCCAGTGCTAGCAAAAATGTATTTGATGCATTCATTCCAAACAAAACCAAGTCCATCGCCATTGAGTGGATTCTGACTTAGAGAGAACCTATAGAACAGAGTAGAACTGCCCCATAGGGTTTCCAAGACTGTATATCTTTATGGAAGCAGATTGCCATTTCTTTCTCCCTTGGAGCAGCTGGTGGGTTTGAACCGCTGACCTTTCAGTTTGCAGCTGAGCGCTTTAACCACTGTGCCACCAAGGCTCCTTCACATTCATTTCAGATAGACAGTTAGTCAAGCAGTTATTGGAGAAGCATTTTCTGCTTTGTTGCTTAAAAATGTTATAAATTTCAAGTGAGAGTAGTTGGCATGGTCCTTGCTACCATCCAGACTACCAGTATTTTTATTATAGCCCCAGGTGTAGACAGAAGGAACCATCGCAAACCCGTTTCAAGGGCATGCACAGTCTTTGCAGTTCATGAGATCTAGTCTTCAATAGATAAGTGAGTGTTCACTAACAACAGCAACAATGTTTAACTTTAAAAAAAAGTGTTTAGCAAGATTACTTTAATAATCCCAATCACAGTAGGATGGGTGATTTGATGAATTAATTCTCTTTACTTAAAAGATGAGTGTTCCTTTATAATCTCTACAGTTAGAACTGGTAACATTAAAATGGAGAATGCTGCAGAGTAATTTCCTCATATATGTAGTTCAGTTATAATACACATTCTGTTTGCATATAGCTCTTCATGTTTTTTTTCTTTCTCTTAATATCTTTGTGAAAAATTTTCACTTAAGATGTGGCTACTTAAAATAACAACTCCCCTTTTCCTTCAGAGTTAACCAGTTGTTTCAAGTGCTTGGAGTTTCATGTATGAAAAGCAGAATATAAATGTGTTGCCATAGTTATAATGGAAATGATTACCACATTGTTTGAAACCACCTGTTTTCATCTTTATTTTCTGTTCTGTGATTCTTAGGTTCAGAATTTAACATTACGCAGCCAGAAGTTGGGTGTATTATCTAGCTCACAAAATGGTCCACCAAAAAGCATTGGTCAAACTCAGTCATTGACAATTTGTCATAACAAAACAACTGTGACCAGTTCTAAAATCAGCCAACGAGATCCTTCTCCAGAAAGTAATAAGAAAGGAGAAAGTTCAAATCTGGAGTCACGAAGCACAGCTGTCACCCGAACATCAAGTATTCACCAATTAATAGCACCAGGTGGGATAACGCTTTTATTGAAAATGGTTGCATTATTAATTTTCTTGGTGGCAGAGCAAAACAAAGAATGTCTATTACTTGAATAAGAATATACTTTTAAAACAACTTTAAAATGTGAATTTTAGAAATCAGAAAAAAAAAAGAACATCTCAATATTGTTGCTTGAAAAAATTATAAAAACCCAACAGCTAAAACAAATTACAACAATAAAGTAGATATTTTTGGAAATCGATGTTTGATTAACATCTTCAACATGTGTTGGTCTCACATTTTTAAGAGCTAGCACACCATATCATATTGATAAATCATTTCAGCTTAAAAAAAAATTTGCCTGTAGTTTTAGAAGAATGAAGTTGATAGCTTGTAAAAAAAAAAAAAAAAAAACCACAATTATTTCTCATCAGTGGGAACAATTTGTCACTTTTCAAAATTAAGGTTATGCATAATTAATTTCCTTACCAGGTGTTTTTTTCCCCTGTCTCTGATTTCACCTCTGGAAGGAAGATGTCAGGGAATTGATTTAAATCTTTTTTTTTTTATATTTGGTAAACTTTGAATCCTACCTCTGCTCCTTTTCAGTCTATGGATAACCTTGCCTCGTGGTTCTCATATTGAATATGTTGGCGCCATCCAGAGTGAGGTTTCTTACAATCTCGTCTATTCATCTCAATTTCTTAGTGTTGAGATTTCTTCAGTTTTAGTAAAAAAGGAATTAGCTCTCTTCTTTAATGTCAGCACTATTTGCTTGTTTCATTGGTCGGTCCATCTTTTGTTACCTGCTCCTCACCTTCTCCAGTAGTTATTATAACATCTTATGTCTTTCTCAAAAGATCTTTTCCTTTACTCATCAAGCATACTTAAGACTTCTCTATTTTTAATATATCTGTATGTACTTTTATACCAATGTACCTATTCTTTACTGAATGTATGTGTGTGTGTGTGTGTCATCTGATATATATTTAATTAAAAAGAAATCCTCCTTTGAACCAACAACATCATTAGGTAAGCATCTTTTTCTAACCTTTCATAACTCTGCTTTTTAAAGATTTATTTTACATTACTAAACTCTGCTTTTCTGTATATAAACCTATTTCTTTTTTCAATGTAGTGATATTGCCAACAATCTCTGCATCACTGAGTCTCAAAATCTTGGGATTGTCTGATTCCTGTAGTTAAAATCTCTTTATTATTCTGAATTTCCTTAACATTTTTATGCTTCCTCGTGGTACTTTTTCTATTCTAGTTAGTAACTTCTAGGGAGTAAACTCCTGAGGGTAGGTGTGATAGTTGGGGTTGTGTGTCAGCTTGGCTGGACCATGACTCTGAGTGGTTTAAGCAGTTGTGATGTGGTTGTTCCCATGATGAGATCTGATATGTGTGCTTTGAGTAGCCAGTCAGTTGAAAGGAAGTTTCTTTAGGGGTATGGATTGCTTCCAATATATAAATGGATGTCCAAGAAAATTCGGGAACCTTCTGTGGATCTGGATTCTGTCCTGCTGCCTACAACTGTCCTGTGAGCCAACAATCCACCATTTTGCCTGATGATCTTGGATTCATCATCTGCCAAAGTCAACAGCCTGTTGCCAATTTGAGCTTGTCACCCCCTGCAGTTGCATGAGTCAGGAAAAGCCTCCAGTTTGACATTTAATCCAGGAACTTGGGACTTGCCAGCCTTTATAACTGTGCAAGCCATTTTCAAGAAATTTCAAGATAAATTTCTCTATCTGTATATACATATATGTATATACGTGGAGCTCTGGTGGCATAGTGCCTAAGGCATTGGACTGCTAACCAGAAGGCTGGCAGTTCAAACCCACCAGCCACTCTGTGGAAGAAAGACTGGGCAAATAACAGAGCTGATATTGCTGAAAGCCATATCTAGAGTGTTATTATAAAGGTGGCTGAATTACAATACCAGTTGAATTGCCAATCCAGAATTGTGTCTGAAGTTAAAGTGAGGGCATTGATTGGAAAGAAATGGGATCCTGAAACCTGGGATGGGGACATATGGGCAGACAGGAAGATGGGGACATGGAGCCCCTAAATTCTTTTGAAAATCCCTCCTGCCAATAGCACTGTCCCTCCCGTCTGAAGAGATTATTGTAAAACCATTATACCTTCCAACTCTGGTTGATGAGATTAACTTGACTATTCCTGCTGAGTTGTTGCTGGAGACAGATGCCATGCGAGACATTGTTGAATGTTTTCAAGAACCCCAACCACCCTGTCTTGCTTCTAGACTTATAACTAGACTTAAGTCCAAGTGTGTCAAAAGCTGCCAGTTTTGAGTGGGCCCAGAACAGCAGAAGGCTTTACGACAGGTTCAGGCTGCTGTACAAGCTGCTCTGCTACTTGGGCCATGTGATCTGGGCTGACCCAGTAGTGCTTAACGTTCAGTCTCTACTAAGTAAGTAGAGACTGAACGCCTAATCATGGGCCACCAAGTCACCGTGAGGGCTGCCCATCATGAACTGGGGTCATAAAGTTGGATGTGCACAGCACCACTCTATCATTAAATGGAAGTGGTATGTAAGAGATTGGACTCGAGCAGGACCTAAAGGCACAAGTAAGTTGCATGAGATAGTGACAACTTACCACAGTATCAGAACCAATTTAGAAAGTGCACCCTTATGATTTTCCCTCTATGGAACCACTCTCGGTATAAAACATCTTAGGTTGGGTTCTCTAGAGGAGCTAAAATATATGCATATATATATATACACATACATATATACAGAGAGAGAGAAATTTATCTTAGGAAAGTGGCTCACACAGTTATAGAGGCTGGCAAGTCCCAAATTCCTTTATCAAACCTCAAATTGGAGGCTTTCCTGACTTATGGAGCTGCAGGTGCTGACAAGCTCAAGATTGGCAGGCATTGTAACAGGCTGCTGACTTAAGCGGATGATGAATCCAAGATCAGGCAAAATGGTGGATTGTTGGCTCACAGGACAGTTGTAGGCAGCATGACAGAATCCAATCCACAGAAGGTTCCCGAATTTTCCTAGGACGTCCTTTTACACTTTGGAAGCAGGCCACACCCCTACGGAAACTTCTTTCAACTGATTGGCTGCTCAGAGCACATACATCAGATCTCATACTGGGAACAACCACATCACAACTGGTTAAACCACTCAGAATCATGATCCAGCCAAATTGACACACAACCCCGACTATCAGAGTAGGATATTAATATCGAGCATTTATGTATGTATCAGACACTATTTTAGCACTTTATATTAACTCATTTAGTGCTTTTTCAGTCACCTTTTCATTCTTGCATCCTGACAGTACTTAGTTGTGCCTTGTGTCTACTTGTATACAGTAACCAAACTCACTGCCATTGAGTCGATTCCTACTTATATTGACCCCCATAGGGTTTCCAAGGTTATAAATCTTTATGGAAGCAGACTACCTTATCCTTCTCCCTTGGAGCTGGTGCATTCGAACCACTGACCTTTTGGTTAAAAGTCATGCCTTTAAGTGGTAAGGCATCAGGCGATGCCTTACTACAGTGCCAGCCATCAAAGCTCCTTTAACTTACATACAATAGGTAGGATGAAATACTTATTGGATTAATAGTTCAGGATTATTTTTCCATTTGGATTTTAGGAATTACCTCACAATCTTTCCAATTCACACAAATTATTGCTCTGCTAATTGTGAAATCTGAATCCTAGATAAATGCAGGCATTGTTATGATTCATAAATTAATAAATCCGCTCAACTCAAGTTAGGCTTAAATTCTTTTGTATAAATAGCTGTGTGCCCGGATCTGCTTTCTATGGCTTGATAATTAGGTTTTTGCATTGCACTGTCCAGGGTTTTCTCAGCCTCAAACCAGCTTCTAGCCAGTGTTGACAGAAAGAGTCATTGTGGAGCAACATGAACCACTGTGCTTGGAATAATTGCTCAGGGGACAATTTCTAGTGATTCCTGTAGCTTTGATAGATTATAATGAAGGATAGGTTAATTTCTTTCCAAAGGCAATGCTACCTTCAAAGAAAGCTGGAAGCTCTTTCAGGGTTAGTTCAGATAAGGAGATCTGCTTTCAGATTTGCAGTATTCCTGCAAATTGCAACTTATTTTTCTCCCTTACATTAGTAGCATGATAGTAGTATTACAGTTTGCCTTGCTCTGATGGCCAATATTTTTTGTAGGTATGGAGACCAGTGAGCCAAAAACCACCAAATAGTCTCAGGCTTTGAAAGTCAATTTCAATTCCAAATATTAGATTATGTGCATATTAACCAAACTCCAGTTTCCACTGTGTTAGTAATAAAATCAAAGAGAAGATCCTCAAGTCCGTGAACTGTTGCAGCTACCAAACTTAAATATTTGTTTAAGCCTTACAGTATAGTTACTCAAAGTAATTCATATCTTCTGGTGAGGTGACAACTATCTTTTTCACCCTTTTAGTTTTTCTGCTCTCATTAGTTGGAAGTTAATCAGAAGCTAAGATATTTTGAGAGAGTCTAGAATTGGTAATTTGTCCTTTTCTCTAATTAAAAAAATGCTTGTTCCTACAGATCATTTTCAAATACAAAAAATTTACTTACATCCCAGGGTAGTATAGTCTAATGATTACAATGAACATGGTTATTGTTTCCTTACATGTTATTTCTAAGGTACTAAAAGCACTTGGTTTTCTTCATCATTTCTCCATGAAGGTGGAGTTCCCATTTGATAGTTAATAATTCTATATTTAATATATAATTTAAGGGAAACTTTAGCCAAAACCCTGGAAATTAACATGAGCTTTATTGGTGCTGAAGTTCTTTTTTTGTTTGTGTATAGCAGTTTTTAGAGCTTTTATGCTATCAATCTAATTGGAAAATGTATGTACTGTGTTTCTGCAAACATTAATTCAGTGTATAGTGAAAAGGGCCTAGACTCAATTATAATCATGAGTTCTTTGCAATCCAGTTCTGCCTCTTGATAACCAGGTTGTTTCAGGCAAGCCACTTAGCTACGTTGAGTTTTTTCACTTGTAATATATTGGATTAGTGACTCTGGATTAGTGTATATCTTATGTACTTCATAGGGTGTTGTAACTATTGAATGAAATAATACATATTGTAAACAATAATGAACTATATATATGTGTGAGAGATGATGCTAACCGTTAATTCTCCAGATAAGAGGCCATTTTAAATATTTAGAAAAATTAACAAACGAGATGTGAATACTGTGGCTTTTCTTGTACAGAGGTATTTTTCAAATATCCTTAAATAATGCTGTAATATATTTGCTAATTAGTTGATCTCTGATGCAAGAAAAATTTAATTTAGGTGAAAAGATAGATTTAATCTATCAATTACATAGAAAGATTGCTTACTTGCTAGAGCACAGAAAGAATCGTTATTCTACTGAATCGAATTCCATTGTACTTCAGGAATATGGTAAATTTTCATTATAATTTGACTTTCAAAAATTGAATTTAAGTCTGCCTTTGCTGTTAGGCTTGCAGAAATTAATTTCCTTATCTGTAAAAGGGGAATAATTTTACTGACCTACTTGACAGGCTTTTTGTGAGGAGAGATGAAAGGAATGTGAAAGCACCTTAAGGTCTTTGGAGAAAAAGCGCTTTATAGAAATCCAAGATTTTATTAATTCACCTGTTTTGGAATGCTGTACAATATAGACTATCTAGCAACACATTTATAAAGTCCTGACATAAAATTTTCAGTCTTAGTTTGAAGTATTAGTCTAGTTAATATAAGAAAATTATTTTATTTCCTTTTTTTTTTTTTTACAGTTACATGTGTATCTGTCAGACCTTTGAAGTGCCTGCCTTTTTCTTGAGAGATGTTAATCAAATGTTAATTTCTTTAAAGGATACCCCAAGTTTTAAATAATACCAACCAAATACAAAAGTGTTAAAAAAAAAGTTGGAAATTTATACTAGGCTATTGTCAAAAATCTGGATGAATATAAAAATAGATGAAAAGCACTGTAACCTTTATTTTAACATTTTGAGTTTAAGAAAAAAAACTTGCCCTTTCTTTAGATCTATTTTACACATGTGATTTTTATATGATACTTAAATGTGCATATTTTAATATTAAGTGGTCATTTCAGTTTATCTTCTAGTGACCGCAGTTTCCATTCTTATTTAAATAGGATTTCACCAGCATCTCCTTCCTTGTAATCATACATATCAGTGTGCAGAAGAGGCATAATGATGGGGCTAACAACTTGGTTATGCTAATTCTTACATGTACTAGCCCAGTTGTGAGCTGTTTCTCTGTGGAGAAAATGATACCATCACTTAGATTACTGGAGGTTTTTTTTTTTTGGAGAAGTTGGAAACAAGATCCTTAATTTAGAAAATATGTACTTCTGATTGCCTCATTCTCTCTGCAAGCAAAACTAGTCCACTTCTAGATTTGGAATGATCCCTAAAGTTCTTAGTTACAAACTCACTGCCATCGAGGCCACTTTGACTCTTAGCAACCCCTCCTTGGGTTTCCGAGGCAATATCACTGTGAAAGTAGATTGCCCTGATCTTCCTTCTGAAGAGTGGCTAGTGGGTTTGAACTGCCGACCTTCTGGTTAGTAGTCAAGTGCTAAATCATTGCGGAACTGTGCTACAGGATTTACACGTTTGCTTAATTTGTAGAGTTAAACTTTTATATAAAACATTTTCTCTTATGGTTCAAATAATACAAACTCTTCATCTCAGCTCACATTTGAGAACTTACTTGGAAAGCTTTATAAGTAATTACCTCAATTATTGGTTGGAATCACATTTACACAGAGATTCCAAAATATGAGACCTTTATGAGTTTTAGTGTAGCAGTTTTATGATTCTGAAATTATCTTACATATACTTTGTTTGCTCAGTAATACTCTTCCCCTTTCCATCCAAAGAAAAAATTCAAGTGGGTAAAAATTGCTGGTTATTGCAGATATCCTGAAGACTTAATAAAGTTTAAGAAGAATAAATCATGTGTACATTCAGATGTATGAATCAGTTGTTTCATGATGTTTTCTTTTGGACCTTATCACAGTACAGCTTAACATATAAAATCTTTATAGTTTTACAAGGAAAAGCTATTTGTCATTAAATTTTCAAATCACTTTTGTCTGGAAGACTTATAATAGATTTCTGATGATTATGACCTTTTGATGTGAAAACTTTACTTTTCTCCTTTAGATTTATTTTTAAATGATTTTTGGAAATAATTACTAATTTTCATTTTTTTCCCTCACAGCTTCATATTCTCCAATTCAACCTCATTCTCTAATAAAACATCAACAAATTCCTCTTCATTCACCACCTCCCAAGGTTTCCCACCATCAGCTGATACTACAACAGCAGCAGCAGCAAATTCAGCCAATCACACTTCAAAATCCAACTCAAGACCCACCCCCATCCCAACACTGTATACCACTCCAAAACCACGGCCTTCCTCCAGCTCCCAGTAATGCCCAGTCACAACATTGTTCACCAATTCAGAGTCATCCCCCTCCTTTAACAATGTCTCCTAGCCAGTCACAGTCAGCACAGCAGTCTGTAGTAGTGTCTCCTCCACCACCTCATTCACCAAGTCAGTCTCCTACTATAATTATTCATCCACAAGCACTTATTCAGCCACACTCTCTTGTGTCATCAGCTCTCCAGCCAGGGCCAAACTTGCAGCAGTCCACTACTAATCAGGTACAGCCTACAGCACAGCTGAATCTGTCATCCCATCTTCCACTTCCAGCTTCCCCTGTCGTACACATTGGCCCAGTTCAGCAGTCTGCCTTGGTGTCCCAAGGTCAGCAGATTGTATCTCCAACATCACACCAGCAATATTCAACCCTGCAGTCCTCTCCAATCCCTATTGCAACCCCTCCACAGATGTCGACATCTCCTCCAACTCAGATTCCACCACTATCCTTGCAGTCTATGCAATCTTTACAAGTGCAGCCTGAAATTCTGTCCCAGGGCCAGGTTTTGGTGCAGAATGCCTTGGTGTCAGAAGAGGAGCTTCCAGCTGCAGAAGCTTTGGTCCAGTTGCCATTTCAGACTCTTCCTCCTCCACAGACTGTTGCGGTAAACCTACAAGTACAACCACCAGCACCTGTTGATCCACCAGTGGTAAGCCCTTGGAAGCTCTTTGACTTTCTTGCTGAACTGAAAGTAAAAACTATTGTTTCCTATACTGTGCTATATCGCTAGAGCTAAATGCCTATGAATTTAAAAGCTTGAAATCTCCATATGTCAGTGTCTGACGAACATGCTATATGGGCAAAAAAATGCCATTATTTTGTTGTAGTATGGTTGCATGCTTGGTAATTTGTGGTTTGATGGTTATTAAAGTCCCTCGTTAATTTTATTACTATTTAAACAAATCCATCTGCTATCTTTACAGAGTTGATTTTTTTTCCCCAAGGGAATGCATTTGAACCAGTGTCATCTGCACAAAGTTTTTTCTCTTAAGGTGATTATCCTTCATAGATCCCTTCTGTTGGCTTGTATGTTCTTACGCTTATGGTTTCTCTAGCTAACCTTTTAGTTGTATGGATTTTGAAATTCTAGGCCTCTAAAGGGCTTTTGTTTCAAGGTGGAAGTATGCTTGTATGATGTAATTTTTTTGTTAAATTGTGTTTTGTAATTAAAATTTTGTGAAAAGCATTTATCTAGGAAAGAGTCAACTTTGCAAAAAACATTAACAACAACAAACAACAAACATAGACCATTTTATAGAATTAATAAACTTCTGGTTTTTTATATGTAAGAGAAAATATATGCTTAAAATGCTTCTCATTTTAAAAGCTTAAAATTTCAATGGCTAAATTTAATACTAAGAATGAAAAAAATCCATTGGAAGGAGTGAAAATTTTGATAATTGAGATTGTGGTGAGATTCTTTGGAACAAACTTCTGAAATGGTGTATCTTACCTAGAAAGGAAAATTATCTTGAGAAATTTTTACTTTAAACATTCTCTGAAGGATTTTTATTTTTAATATGTAAAATAATTTACAATAAAAATTGAAATAAGGTCTCTGTTTACTTAGAATGATCAAATTCATAATTCTAAGGAAAATAATCTTTTCAAAGGGAGATATTTATCCCTTAAAGGTTAAAGACCATTAAGTCAAAAAGAAAGGAGCTTCAAAGCCTGCTCCTTAATGAGAAACATTCTGGCTCTCAGGATGGAAACATAGATTTTTCATTTTTCCCATTCTCATTGATCTTAATAGGTATAAAGAGATTGAATTCCACTTTCCATTCAGTTTTATTTAAAAAAGAACTTGACAGAAAAGCAGTGGAAATCTAGAAATGTTTGTCATTTCATTATCTTATCTCTATATTTTATTTTAATGGTATTTTGAAGAGTTAATGGTTGATATTATAACAAAAACATGGACTTTAAGTGTACAGTACCTTCGAAGAAATCAAATACAATTTAGTTTTTTAACTTTCTAGTGCATTGATTTTGCAAGTTAAAAATAAAATTTCTTTATATTCCTTATATTTTTATAAGGTCAACTTTGAGGGAATATATTTGGAATGAAAATACCATAAATTTAATAATAACTTAAATATTAATTAAAGCTAACAGTATTTAAGGTCCACTTTTGTTCCTTTTCACCCTTCTCCTTTTTAATTAAAAAAAAATTGTTATCTCCTTTTGGGAATTTCTTTTTTTCATGAAAATGTTACCTGGTATCACTGGAATAATCATTGTACTTGCTTTAGATGGTCCCATGCTTTTAACTTTCTTTCTCTGTTTATTAAATTACTATATTTTTCTTTCATTATCTTAAGAGATGTGAAGTTTTGAAAGATAAGGGTAAATTTTCATTGACATTTGGGAATAATAAGTAAGATATGATGTTGTTGTTGTTGTGGTATGCCGTCGAAGATGTGATGAGGTAGATAATTTAGAACTAATAAACAGTGTTCCTCAGTTTATTTAGGAAAGGGAGACAGATGGGAAGTTTCCCTTTCCTAAACTTGAGGCAAGTTTGGCAATTTTGCTGTGTTTAAGAATCGTTCCAGTTATGAGCTAAACAGAAAGTGATCTTGTGAGCAACCTTCATTTCTTCTCTTTATTCAGTCTTTTAGTTGTTGCACTCATATCTGTATTTTTTTGTGCTGATTGTGCCAGATATCGGTGACAGATATGCCTTTGCCTGCTTCTTTTATTCATTAACTAATTTTGCCTTTACTTGGAAATTTGGATGAAGGACATATAGTTAGACTTAACTGTAAAGAATGAAAAGTATTTTAACATATTCTTTAATAATTATTTAAAAATATATATTTGTGTTATGGCTCTTTTTGTTCTATAATATTATTTCCCACTTTTTCTAAATTAGCATTCTATGCATGTTTAAACTTTGATTCCTTAAAAAATCCTTAGCAGATGTTTAAGTAACATGTGACAGCGTTAAGATGAAAATGTTTCAGCATTTTAAGACAATAACTTTTTTTTTTTTAATTGTGATTTGGGTGAAGGTTTACAGAGCAAATTCACTTTCCATACAGCAGTTCACATATACTTTGTCTCATGACATTGACCACAGTTTACCACAATACAACAGCTCCCCTTCCACTCCCTCCCCATAGTTACCTCTTCCCTGTGTCCATCCCTCCATGCACTCCTGCCCCCTGAGCTATCTCCCTGTGCATAAGCAGCCCTTCTTTCTCCCATGATTGTTCTCTCCAAGGAGTGTAGCTACTTGAGGTAAATGTTCAACTCATATGCCTGTCTTTTGTTTGGTTGGAAACCACAGGTGTGGGTTCAATTTGAGACCTGAAGGGCAGCTAGGAGCCACAGTCTCAGTGGTCCCACCAGGCTCTATCAGACCAGCAAACGTGGTCCTCCCCCCCCTTTTTTTTTCTCCAAATGATTGTGAGTTTTGTTCCACATTGTTCCTCCCTCTCTGTCAAGGATCTCCTACATAGATCCCCTTCCAAGTGGATGACAGTGGTAGCCGGGCACCATCTAGTTCTTCTGGTCTCATAGTTGTATAGGCTGCAGATAGGATGGTGTACCAGTCGCTAGGACTAATTGTTTCCATGAATTTTGGTTTTCTTCATTCTTCTTTGCTCTGGACAAGGAGAGACCCATCGTTGTTGCATCTAGATGGCAGCTTGCTAGCTTTTAAGATCTCAGTCGCTACTCACCAAAGTAGGAGGTGGAACAATGTTTTGTACAGTATGTTAGGCCAGTTGAGCTTGATGTCCCCTGCCACTATGGTCCCAAGCCCACAGGTTCAACTACTCAGTCCCTCTGGGTAGCTGGCTGTGACCAAGCAGTGACCACAACCTTCCCCTTGTCAATTCTACTATACACCTGGGAATTCTGATCATTCACATAAACTTACAGGACCATTGTCTGCCAACCCTATATATGTTCTTGAATATACTCCCCATTTCATAGACACACCTAATCGTTCAACCTGTCCATCCGTCTATCCACCCATATACCCATGTTAGCCTTTACTGACAAGGCAGTACTGTATGTACAAAAGGGTTCATGTTTGTTTTCTGTACCTCCCATGTACCTCTCTATGGTAAGACAAGGTAATAACTTTTGAAAGAAAAGTAATATCTAATAAAGGAATGCTACATAGTTGTAATTGACTTGGTTGATAAAAAGGTTCTTGTGTAATTACATCTAAATCAACATCTCCCTCACTCTTTGCCAAATTAAGGTACTTATGAATTAATGTATCACTACTACAGCAAAAGAGGAGCTCTGGTGTTGAAGTGGTTAGGGTATTCAGCTGCTAACCAATTGGCCAGGGGTTTGAACCCTCCAGCTCCTCTGTGGGAGAAAGATGTGACAGTCTGCTTCTGTAAAGATTTATTGCCTTGGAAACCATATGGAGCAGTTCTGCTCTGTCCCTAAAGGGTAGCTATGAGTTGGAATCTGCTCGATGGCAGTGAGTTTGGTTTTTTACTACTGCAGCAGATGCTCCACATTAGAAGGTCTTTCTGTTCTTGACCTCAAGGACACTTTTTTGGAGGGTGACTTCCCCTCTGTATTGGATATTATCATCATGTTTTTTTTGTATCATGATCAGATGCTAGCAGCTATCATTGTTGCACTGTACCGTAGTGACTGTGTTCTCTTCTAAGGATCCAAAAAGCAAAATGAGAGATCTCTTTTGCTGAAACAGGTTTCCAGGTATAGGACGTGAACAAATAACTTTAAAAAATGTTGCCTACTTAATAGCTGTTTTGGATTACACTTCTGTATATTGTGTTTGATAAAAGTAACAGCAAAAGTAGGATTTTTCAATTTTAAAGGCACAAAAAGAAAAGTTGTTTTATTCTTACTAGAGAATTAAAAACTTCAATTTTTTTTTTTTTTTTTAAACTCCATCACTTGTTAATAAGATGTTCCTTTGTGGATGAAATTTCATAGTCCCCCCAGTTTTTTTAAATTGTGATTTGGGTGAAAATTTACAGAGCAAATTCACTTTCCATACGGCAGTTCACATACACTTTGTCTCATGACGTTGACCACAATTTACCACAATGCAACAGTTCCCCTCCCACTTCCTCCTGATATTTACCTCTTCCTGTGTCTACCATCCATGCACTCCTGCCCCCTGAGCTGTCTTCATGTGCATAAACAGCCCTTTTTTATCCCATGATTGTTCTCTCCAAGGAGTGTATCTACCTCAGGTAAATGTTCAACTCATATGCTTGTATTTTGTTTGGTTGGAAGCCACAGGTGTGGGTTCAATTCCGGACCTGAAGGGCAGCTAGAGGCCATAGTCTCAGTGGTTCCACCAGGCTCTATCAGACCAGCAAACCTGGTCCCCCTTTTTTTTCATAGTCCCTTTTATAGTATGTGGCTTATGCTACTTTCCAAAATCTTGATTTGTGTATTTAGTTTTATATACTTCAGATCTCTAAACCTTTTCAATAGGTTTTTATTAAAGTATATATACAATATTAGAGAAAACTTTAAAAATTTTTGTGAATATTGTTTAATGGTTTTTTATTTCAGTAACATTTATTGAATATTAATCAACTTACTTAAGTAACCTTGAAAGAAATCTTTGTAAATTTAAATAATAAGCTTTGCATATAAAAGAAAGAAGGTGAATTGTTTTGCTTTCAGAGACCTATCATGTTTCATAAGTAAAGGCTGAATAAATTAAAAGTGATGACAAATTAAAATACCTATGTCAGTCTGTAAAAGGAGCTCTGGTGGCATAGTGGATAAGGCACTGGGCTGCTAACCAGAAGGTTAGCGGTTCAAGCCACCAGCTGCTCCATGGAAGGATGATGGGGCGATCTACTTCCAAAAAGATTAACAGCCTCGGAAACCCAGTGGGTTTTTTTTTTTTT
>NW_006921755.1:2910531-2918392 GCF_000298275.1 Orycteropus afer afer
AAAAAAAAAAAGATGATTTTATACTGCTTGTTTAGGTACTCAGACATTTCCTCTCATAATTTAATCTTTAATTTACATTATAATATTAAGGAATGCTGGCATACAGTCCCCAATGCAGTATATTTCTTGATATATGTCATTTTAGAGATTTATTTAGTGTCCCTGTGATAAATTTTACTATCTGTTTTGATTTACGACCTTAGAAGCTAAATGATTATGTAATTCCCCAAATAGTTATCTGAGTATGCAAAATCATTTTTTAATTCTTAAAAATAACTTATTATCATCTTTTCAGAAAACTGATTTTTACCCTAGATCTTGATCCATAGCTTGCTTTTGCTAAAATATTATCAAGTGTTTATGAAAAACTTCTTTTGAGTGATTTTAGAGTTTTCTTTTCAACCTGTCAGAATAGTAATTTGTCTTTTTTTAATTTAAAACACTTAAAGTTTAATTTTTTAAAATTACGAACACCTCACTAAATACGTTTTTGGAAACATTTTATAAGGCAGTATGGTTTGTCTTTGCAGGTTTATCAAGTAGAAGA
Source organism: Orycteropus afer afer (assembly GCF_000298275.1). Taxonomy (NCBI): domain Eukaryota; kingdom Metazoa; phylum Chordata; class Mammalia; order Tubulidentata; family Orycteropodidae; genus Orycteropus; species Orycteropus afer. The sequence continues at coordinate 2,911,079 of NW_006921755.1, forward strand.
TATGTGTGAAGAAGAAATGCCAGAAGAGGCAGATGAATGTGTTCGCCCAGACAGAACCCCACCACCACCCACTTTGTCTCCAGCAGCTATCACTGTTGGGAGAGAAGATTTAACTTCTGAACATCCTTTGTTAGGTAAGAATATTCCCAGATTTGTGGTAAGGGGAAAAGTGTGTGTAAGTGTGTGTTCCATAGGCTTTTCTTTTATTTTTTTAATTTATTTTGTTGTTGATGTTGAGAATATACATAATAAAACATACACCAATTGAGCAGTTTCTGCGTCTATAATTTAGTGAACTTGATTAGATTCTTTGAATTGTATAACATTCTCACCCTTCTTTTCTGAGTTGTTCTTCACTGGTTAACATAAACTCATTGCTCCCTGTGGTTCTTATCTTTTGAGTTGCTGTTGTCAGTTTGATCCCATAGAGATAGTTCTTAAAATAGCACAATGCTCAAGGCAGACATTCTTTACTAGTAAAGCTAAACTAATGTTTAATTTTAAGATGACTTCAGGGGATATTTTTGGCCTAGATTTTAAAGATCATCTCAGGGCAGTAGTTTCAGGGGTTACCCAGCCTCTATGCCTGCAGAAATCTAGAGTCTAGAGAATTTGAAATTCTCTTCTGCAGTTTTCGCCTTAGTATTATTCTGTGGACTCTGATCAGGATGTTCAATAACAGTAGCCAGGTACCATCCAGTTCTTCTGATCACTTGGCAGAGGAGGCACTTGTTCATGGAGGTTAGCCAAACATTCCATATTCTCCTGCTATTCTTTACTCCTTCTACCTCTGTTGCTCTGGACACATGGAGACCAATTGTGCCTTGAATGGCCACTTGCAAGCTTTTGAAACCCCAGGCACTATGCAGTGAACAAGGAGGTAGAACAGTCGCATGACACTATGACGCTAAACCTCCAAACCAAGGAACCAAGGAGGTTTTTCATTGTACCTAAGCAGCCTCAACAACTAGTCTCTTTTTTTCTCATTGTTGTAAAGATACCTATGGCAAAACTTTTGTCAATTTAATTTCTTAAAGGTGTAAAGCTTATTGACGGCACTTACAGTGATTGGCTGTGCACTCTTATCTTTAATCAGTGCAATTATCCTTCACCGTTAATCCCTCTTCCTCTTCTCTCTCTTGCTCCTGGTCAGGAGCCCTGGTGGCGCTGTGGTTAAGCCCTTGGCTGCTAACTGAAAGGCAGTTTGAACCTACCACCTGCTATGCAGGAGAAAGATGCCCCTGTCTGCTTGCATAAAGATTACAGGTTTGGAAACCCTATGGAGCAGTTCTGCTCTATCCTATAAGGTCGCTGAGTCGGAATTTGACTCAATGGCAGTGGGTTTTGGTTTTCTTTTTCCCTGATGACCACTAATGAACTTTGGTATCTATACATTTGCTTTTTCTTGTCTTTTTATATAAGTGAGGTCATAAAAAATTTTGTCGTTTTGTGATCAGCTTATTTTGCTCAGCATACATGATGTCTTTAAGCTCCATCCACACTGCAGCATGTATCAAGATTCCATTTTCCCTACTGGCTGAGCAGTATTCCATTGTACGTATGTGTTGATGAGCTTCTTTTCACCTTTTGGCTATTGTGAATGGTGCCACAATGAACATTGATGTACTAGGGAAGAGTTTTCCTTTTTTTTAAATTCACTAAAGATAGCATTAAACTAAGTTGTTACTGTAGTTAATTGCAGTAAAAGGTTAGAATTCAAGAGGTTTTTTTGGATGGGGAACAATTAAAGAGTGAATAAGAACTATTTGCCTTGAAAAATTGTTTAATAACATGCAAGTCAAGTTTATAAATTGTTAACCCAAACCAAATCTGTTGCTCTTGAGTTGATTCTGACTTATAGTGACTCTATAGGCTAGAGTACAAACAGCCATGCCCTGCCTACCCCCAATATAATTTCCAAGGCTGTAAATCTTTATGGATGTTATCTGTCACTGAGAATGTTATACTTCAGGATAGATCTTGAAATGTTGTTTTTTGATAATGAAGGCATTGCTGTTCCTTTTCAATTTGTCATTCCTGTCATAGTAACCATGTGAATGTTTGATTCAAATTGGCCAATACCAGTCCATTTCAGCTCACTAATGCCTAGGATATCTCTTCAAGCATTTCATTTCATTTTTGAAAACTTCCAATTTTCCTCAATTCATACTTCATACATTCTACATTCCAGTTATTAATGGATGCTTGCAGCTGTTTCTTCTCATTTTGAGTTGTGCCACATCAGCAAATGAAGGTCCTGAAAGCTTTGTTCCATCCACATCACTAAGATTGATTCACTTTGAGGAAGCAGCTCTTCCCCAAACGTATTTTGAGTGCCATCCAACCTGGGGGCTTTCTTCTGATTTATCAGTGTTCTATTGCTATTTATAAGGTTTTCACTGACCAGTTTTTTTTAGAAGTACATTGCCTGGTCTTTCTTCCTAGTCTGTCTTTGCCTGGAAGCTCTACTGAAACCTGTCTACCATGGGTGACCCTGCTGATATTTTAAATACTGGTGGCATAGATTCCAGCATCACAGCAACAGTGCAAGCCACCATAGTACAATAGACCGACAGACAAACTGACACACACAGGTAAAATTTTGCTGAAAATAATTCAGAAACAGTTGTGGTAGTATCAGCAAGGAACTGCCAGAAATTCAAGCCAGATTCTGAATAGGACATGGAATGAGGGATATCATTGCAGATGTCAGATGAATCTTGGCTGTAAGCAAAGAATACCAGAAAGATGTTTGACTGTGTTTCATTGACTATGCAAAAGCATTCAACTGTGTGGATCATAAGAAATTATAGATCATGTGACAAAGAATGGGAATTCCAGAACACTTAATTGTACTCATGCAGAATCTGCACGTAGATCAAGAGACAGTCATTTGAACAGAACAATGGGATACTGTGTGGTTTAAAATCAGGAAAGGTACATGTTGGGGTTCTAGCCTTTCACCATACTTGTTCAGTCTGTATGCTGAGCAAGTGTTCTGGTTACTTAGTGCTGCTCTGACAGGAATGTACCACAGTGGGATGGCTTGAACAAGCAGGAGTTTATTCTCTTACAGTTTGGAGGCGTTAAGTCCGAGTTCAAAGTGCCAGTCTCTACGGGCTGGGTGAAAGCCCCTCAACCTTAGGCTTCAGCTCTGCCTCCTGCTCCCAGCCCACTGAAGCTGGAGGCTTCTTTTCACTCAGCTGCTGGCTGCTGAGGCTGACAAGCCCAAGGTTGACAAGTAAAAAGGCACAGTCCCAATGTTACCAAACCACATGACAGGCCATTAATTCAAGTCCATTGAAAGTCCCAAGGTCAGTAGAACATGGCAGGCTGCTGAACAATGACACGGCTACATGCAGGGTTCAAGTGTGCCATAGGCTAGAGACCATTCCCAAAGTTGCTGGTTATATATGGGAAGCAGACCACATATCCAAAGCAGCTACTCAGCTGCTCACACTAGATTCCACCATGGAGTTGTTTGCCAGTCTCATCATAGGAAATACTACATCCAGCTGCCCAGCCACTCAACCAGGCCTAGCCAAGTTGACACACAAACTGAACTACCACAGCAAGTAGTCTGAGAAGCTGGACTGTATGAAGGAGAACATGGCATCAGGATTGGAGGAAGACTTACTAACAACCTGTGATATGCAAATGACACAACCTTCCTTGCTGAAAGTGAAGAGGACTTGAAGCACTCACTGACAAAGATTAAATATTACAGCCTTGGGTATGGATTATACCTCACCATAGAGAAAACAAAAATCCTCACAAGTAGACCAATATACAACATCATGATAAACAGAGAAAAGAATGAAGTTGTCAGGATTTCTTATTGCTTAGGTCCACAGTCAATGTCCATGGAAGCAGCAGTCAAGAAATCAAATGACGTATTGCATTGGGAAAATCTGCAAGACTTCTTCAAAGTATTAAAAAGCAAAGCTGTCACTTTGAGGACTAAAATGCACCTGACACAAGTTATGGTATTTTCAATTGCCTCCTATGCTTGTGAAAGCTGAACAGTGAATAAAGAAGATAAAAGAAGAATTGATGCCTTTGAATTATGGTATTGGCAAAGAATATTGAATAAACTGTGGATTTCCAGAAGAACAGGCAAATCTGTCTTAAAAGAAGGACAGCCAGAATGCTCCTTAGAAATGAGAATGGCCAGACTTCATCTCATGTACTTTGGACATGTTATCAGGAGGGAGCAGTCCCTGGAGAAGGACATCATGCTTGGTAAAGTGGAGGGTCAGTGAAAAGAGGAAGACCCTCGGTGAGATGGATTGACACAATAGCTGCAACAGTGGGCTCAAATATAGCTACAACTGTAAGGATGCCACAGGACTGGGCACTGTTTGGTTCTGTTGTATGTGGATTGGTATGGGTCAGAATCAACTTAATGGCACCAAACAACAACAAATGTGGAAGAGGACTGCCACATCTTTTTCCTACAGAATGGCTGGTGGGTTTGAATTGGCAGCCTTTCAGTTCGTAGCTGAGTGTTTTAACCCTTGTACCATCATGTCTCCTATAAATTGTTAAATATCACCCAAATTGAAAATAATTTATCATTTTAGTGTTCTAATTTTAGTGGTTTATACAGATGTATTTAATATGCCCATTCAGATGCATGTATCAAGCCAAGATATTTTTAACTTGGAGAATTAGAATAAATTGAAGTTTTGCCAAAAGGTCTAAATTATACTTTCTAAAAATCACATAGCAGTCTAAATCATTTCTTACATTGCTTACAGTTGTTTGTGGTCCAGACATAGTAAATACTTTTTAGTGTTCTTTTGTTTTGTATGTACAATTCAGTGACATAATTATGTTTGTCATGTTATTCAGCCATCACCATTATCCACTTCAGAATTTTTTCATCACCCTTAACAGAAGCTCAGTGTCTCCTGAGCAGTAAGTTCCCCTTTTCCCTCACCTGCTCCTGGTAACCACTAATAAACTTCTTACTAATTCTTTTGAGTGACATGGATTAAAAAAATTCTTGAGCTCAAGCATTCAAATTCTTATTTACTACTTCAGTGCTATTTATGAATTAATACTACTACTTCAGTGCTACTTATGACCTCTTCACAAGGTGAAAGTTACTTTGAATTCTAGGTTTTTTATGAGCTATACATTATACATTAATATAATGTATAGCTCATATCTACATTCTAAAAAACATGTTTTATTTTATGAATCTTTTCTCTAGATCAGGGGCTGGGAAACTACAAGACACAGCCCAGATCCTTTCCACTGCCTTTTTTTTTTTTATGACTTATGAGCTAAGGATGATTTTTAAATGGTTGAGGGAAAGAAAAAAAGAGTATTTTGTGACCCATAAATAAAGTGTTGTTGGAACACAGACATGCTCATTGGTTTAAATACTATTTATGACTGCTTTGGCCCTGCGGTGGCGGAGTTGAGTACAAATGGTCCCTGGGTTATAGACAAGATCTATTCCTAATTGTGCCTTTAAGAATTTGTAGGTGAGTGTGAACAGGTGCATACGTTTTTTATTTAGGCTTACTATAGTTCAAGAAAAGGAGCTCTGGTAGCATAGTGCCTAACTGCTAACCAGAAGGCAGGTGGTTCAAACCCACCGGCCACTCCTTGGAAGGAAAATAGGGCAATCTACTTCCGTAGTGATACTGCCTCGGCAACCCAAGGAGGGCTCGCTGTGAGTTGGGTCCTACTCGACAGCACATAACAACAACAACATAGTGCAAGAAAAGGGAGCTCTGGTGGTGTAGTGGTTAAGGCATTTGGCTGCTAACCAAAAGGTTGGTGGCTTGGACCCACCAACCACTCTATGGAAGAAAGATAGGCAGTCTGCTGCCATAAAGATTTATAGCCTTAGAAACCCAATGGAGGTTGCTGAGTTGAAATTGACTCCATGGAAGTGAGTTTGGTTTTGGTTTTTAGTGCAAAAAATTCTTGAAGCCTTTGCAGTGACTTAAAAGGTGCACATGCAGCAGGTTCAAGATGATTATGATGAAGAATCTATTGCGTTTAGGGGTTGGTTCAATCCTTTCATTTCATCTCACTAAACCCATTTCCATCAAATCGGTCCTAACTCATTGTGACCCCTCCTTGGGTTTCTGAGGTGGTATCTCTACAGAAGTAGATTGCTTAGTCCTTCTGAGGAGTGACTGGTGGATCTGAACTGCCAGCCTTTTGGTTAGCAGTCAAATGCCTTATGTACTATGCCACCAGAGTTCATTCATAGTGGGGGCAGATTTAGATAACATTAAAGGGCAAGTACGAGTTGTTTTTTTGTTAGATGTTGGTAACTGGGGACTGCCTGTAGTTGGCAGCAGAGCCCATATGGTCCTTTGCGCAGAAAGTTTATTGACACCTGATCTCAATACTACTAATCTTGGTTGCACCTTTGTTGTCGGTATTCTCTTCTTTTGATTATTTCATGGCTCTTGTCATCATTTTCAGTTAAGAGAATTATAGTAATAGTTGTGGAAAGATACTGTGATGGGACAGGGATTCATTCTGCTACCAGAGCAACCTTTGCCCTCTATTTTCTCCAACATGGGGCCTCTCTTTTCCTACCCTTCTATTGAACTTTTCTACCAGCGTGAATCTCTGGAAAACATGGAAGGAAGAAAATCAGTTTTCTTCCAGTTTTTCTTCCTCTTGAGAAATAGAAAATGTTTAGTTGCTAAAAGTATATAAAATATTCAATACAAGTTTAATATTATTGCCTTTGTTTATTAAATACAGTACCTCTAAAGATGATTTAGGAAAATCTAACTATAGTATCAAATCTTTGTAGTTTTTAAACACTAAAAACAGATTGCTATTTATTGATTTTTTATTTAAAGGCAGAAATGTCAGTTAAATTGGATACTAAACTTGTGAGTATGATTTAATAACAAAATAAACGTTACTCATGATACTCAAAGGAAATTTAAACATTTTTGGAATATTGGGACAAAATGCCACCCACCAGGAAATATAGTCTGAGATTTGTTAGGTGTATCTCTCTGGCTAAATTGTTTAAGTACAACATAGACTTTTGAATCTTTCTATAATTTGCTTTGTACCTTATCAGTATTCTGTAGGGGATCAGGAAAGCACAGATTGATTTTAGAATAACTTTCACCAAATCATGAAATAACTAACTTGCAAAAACAGTCTTGTTTTCATCCAGTATTGTTGTTGTTGTTGTTGTTGTTAAGTGCCGTCGAGTCGTTTCCGACTCATAGCGACCCCATGCACAGCAGAACGAAACACTGCCCTATCCTGCGCCAGCCCCGCAATCCCTGCTATACTTGAGCCCATCATCGCAGCCAC
>NW_006921755.1:2921719-2929486 GCF_000298275.1 Orycteropus afer afer
GCAGATCAGTGAGTAAGCACAAGCCCGCCCATGCTTACCTTGCTCCCGGAGACCCAGTCCCTCTCGGGAGGGTAACAAGGGAAAGTGTTCAGTGCAGATCAGGATTAAGTATTCATAAATCTATAACAATTCTTTAAAAGTAAGAAACAGCTACAAAAAAAGGTGGAACAATCTCATAATCTTCCTTAGAAAATGAGATTATGAGTAAAGTAACTGCTGGCAAAGGCATCATCAGTTAATTTGGGTTTTTTCCTTGCTCTTGTCTTAAATTTAGAGGATAATACTTTTGCTTGTGTTCCACTATAATACGTCATTGTTTCTCATGTTTTCAATTTAACAGCTTATTACAAACTGGCAAATAATGAGAGCTATTAGCTTCTTCAAAAAGTTAGTAACTAATATTTCTATTTTTTTCCCCCCAAAAGAAGCATAGTACTTATGGGTGTTATTGTTTATATCAGAAGATAATCTGTTATTAAGCTGAAAGGTGCCCTCCAGGAATGGTTTCACTTTAAAGTCTAAAGGGCACCTAGGGCCATAGTCTCAAAAGTCTGGCTTTTTTTTTTTTTAATAATTCACATTTTTTTCTGTATTTTTCTCCCTTTCTATTTGGGGCTATCTAATTCTGTTCCTGCTCAGAATGATTGGTAGTGGTAGTCAGGCACCATCTAGTTCTGGTCTCAGGGTAGATGAGGCTGTGGTTTGTGTAATACCTCTATTAAAAAAAAATAGGATTACTTAAGATTGGCAAATTTGTATATATGATCTAAAAATTAATTAAAATATACATGAAGCAGTATTTTCTGAGCAAACCAAATTATACTTAACATAGTTTTTTTAAACATTTTATTGTATTTTAGGTGAAAGTTTATATTACTATATCAATATAATTAATATATTATTAATATTATATTAATTTCCCATTCAACAATTTATTCACAAATTGTTCTGTGACATTGGTTGCTGTCCTGGCAGTGTGTCAGCAGCGCTCTCCCTATTTCCACCCTGCCTTCCCCATGTCCATCTCTCCCATTTCCCTGGCCCTCCTTGCCGTCTCCTCTTTGCTTTTGTGCAAATGTTGCCCGTTTGGTCTCAGATAGTTCATTGTTCTAAGGAGCACATTCCTCACAGGTGTTACTTTTTAACTTATAGGTCAATCTATTTTGGCTGAAAGGGGACCTCTGGGAGCAGTTTTATTTTTCTAAAGTAACAAAGTATATTAATTTGTAAGCAATGATGTTTCAATTCCCTATAGATTTGTTTTTTCATTCCAACAGGAAAATGCTTATCTTGGTGGATTATTTGGTGGAACTCAATTTATGGCTAGAATATTGATGTTATAAGCTATATGATGATATTAATCACATCAGAGTTACTAATTCTCAGCTCTTTGCTTTTCTGTTTCTGAGACTACACAGATGGTCTTTGCACTGTTTCATCAGTTTTTCTATTTTCAAGGGATTCCTGTTCCTTCTCTTCTGCCTGACTGGTGTATACTTTGAGCATCTTTGATAGAGGATGTCAATCCACTTCATACTAATGGAGAGGAGTCAGCCTAGCAATTAAGAGGGTGGTCTCTGGAGCCAGATTGCCTGTGTTAGTGTCCCAGCTCCATGAGTTATTAGCTGTGTACCCTTAGGGAAGTTAATCTCTATGTGTCTTGGTTTCCTCATCTGTAAAGTAGAGCTAGGCTAGTTACAATGATGAAATGAATTTCAACGTATAAGGCATTTAGTACAGTATCTGACACATTGTTAAGTGTTCAGTTAGTATTGTTGTTATATGCCGTCGAGTCAGCCCAGACTCATAGCGACCCCTCCTTGGGTTTCCGAGGCAGTATCACTACGGAAGTAGATTGCCCCACCTTCCTTCTGAGGAGTGGCTGGTGGGTTTGAACCGCCAGCCTTCTGGTTAGCAGTGGAGTGCCTTAGGCACTATGCTACCAGAGCTCCTTCAGTTAGTATTATTATTAGCTTAATACATGAGCTCCCCTTCCCCTCTTAGACATCTGTACTCACTGATATTCCTAGATATCATCTGGTTCCATCTTTCTACTTCAGTACAGGTAGTTAAACGTCAGTGCCACTGATTGGGTAGGTTAGGTCTCCATCATGGGCTATTAGGTCTACCTTATTATAATAAGTTCATATTAATTTGAAGGGGAGAAATGACAGTGATCCAGCCCAATGTTTTGAACTTGCCTGGTGCTACAGTGTTCTGCCAAACTGATGTTTGTGTGAGTCTTACTGCTTGAAATTAAGGATGATGACTTATGTAACCCATTAAAATCCCCATTTATTCTGTAGATTTCATGATCCTTTTTTATTTAAGCATACAGTCAAAGCACTGTTTTCCTACCATTTGGAAAATATAAACAGAAACATAGGGAATTTAATATCTCTCAGCTTAAAACAAACCAAAAAACAAACAAATATTTTAGTAATTTTTCTTAAGTTGACATTCTAAAACTTTTCCATATCTATGGGACAGCTCTTTTTAACTAAGGTTTGACTGATAACTTTGGACATTTACCCCCCTTCTCTGGTAAACTGGGGATAATATTTCTATATAACTCATAAGGTTATTTAGCAGATTAACTGAGACAATAAAGTTCTCAGAACAGTGTTTTAAACCTCTAGATGTTACCTGTTACTGCTATTAGTGTTTATTTTAATCTCTTCCATATTTGCCTGGACAAAATGCTAAAGATGTTTAAAAAAAAAAACCCACTGCCTTTGTTTTTTCCCCAGAACAAGTGGAATTACCTGCTGTGGCATCAGTCAGTGCTTCAGTAATTAAATCTCCATCAGATCCTTCACATGCTTCTGTTCCCCCACCTCCACTTTTACTTCCAGCTGCTACCACAAGGAATAGTAGTAATACATCTATGCCCAGTTGCATTCCCAGCATGGAAAGCAGACCTCCACAGGCTATTGTTAAACCACAGATCTTGACCCATGTTATTGAAGGCTTTGTGATTCAGGAAGGATTGGAACCATTTCCTGTAAGTAGCCAGCAAATTTTTTAAAAATTTATACTCATATAACTTTATTTTTAGATTTAGTCTATTGTTGTCTGATTAAAAGCTTACAATATTTTAAATGTTGTCAAATTTTTATTTAGTATATATCTCTCTTTATAATCTTCATATATTTCCAAATATACTGGCTATTTAGTTGCATAAACTAGGATGAAATGAAAGAATTTACATAGATATCAACTTTATAATTTCTAAAAAAAAGTAGTTGGAAGTTTACCCCAATTAAATAAACTTTTCTCTTTTTTTAAAGGGGACTGAAATGACAACTAAAGTGTATTACTTGTATAGTCGTATTGCTTACATAATGTGACACACTTGGTGAGCTTTAACTTGAGCACAAACAGTATTAATTTCCCAATAACTTGGGAAGGTAATATATCTGAAGTTACACAATTGTTTATAATTAGCCAATAGATTTTCTCAGTTGTTCCTGAATCTCAGACTTCAATCAAATTTTAAAAAATACTTTAAAATGTTCAGCTGGAAATGGAAGTGCTATCACTTACTGCCATCACAGTGATTCCAACTCATAGCGATCCCCACTGGGTTTCTGAAGTGGCAAATCTTTACGGAACTAGACTGCCCCATCATCCTTCTGTAGAGCAGCTGGTGGGTTTGAACCACCAACCTTCTGGTTAGCAGTCAAATGCCTTAGGCACTGCGCCACCTATCTACTATTAAAATTCTTATAATTTGAGATTTGTTGTTGTTATGTGCTGTTGAGTTGGCCCCAACTCTTAGTGACCCCTCCTTTGGTTTCCGAGGCAGTATCACTATGGAAGTATATCGCCCAACCTTCCTTCTGAGGAGTGGCTGGTGGGTTTGAACCACCAGCTTTCTGGTTAGTAGTCAGATGCCTTAGGCACTACATCACCAGAGCTCCCAACACATGGCTTTTGCGTTGTTTACTGTGTATGTGTTAAATTTGGATCTCCTATAAGAATTCTGATTTGGTGTTTGAATTCTAGCTATGCTGCATATTGTGTAACTTAAGTCACTTTCTGATCTTCATTTTGCTCATCTGGCAAATGGACATGATACTTTACTCTTAGGGTTGTTGTGAGAGTTACATGTTCATAAATTGCTCAGTGCAGTGCCTGGGTCTTATTAACAATAGCTATTATAAAAAATATCACTAGTGATAATTTTAACATTTTTTTTTTCTGATCACATATGTTATATATGTTCTAAATGGAAAATTTGAAAAATGTATGGAACAAATAATCCCCAGTAATCCCTCAGTGTTTATGTATCTAGTCATATTTAATATGATCAAAATTAGTACTATATATATGTAGTTTTAAGGAGCTCTCGTGGTGCAGTGCCTAAGGCATTTGACTGGTAAACAGATGGTTGGCAGTTCAAACCCACTGGCCACTCCGCAGAAGGAAGATGATTTACCACTTTGGAAACCCAGTGGAGGTTGCTATGAGTTGGAATTGACTCGCTGGCAGTGGGTTTGGTTTATATATAGTTTTGCTTGTTTCATTTAATATTTAAAGCATTTATTTTCCCATATTTTTAATAGTACTTTGGAAACATTTTGAAAGGTTACATAGTATTTCACTTACTGGACAACCATAATTTATGTAATCAATTATTTTTGGACATTAAAGTTTCCAGTGTTTTACTTTTCAAACTGTGCTGAGGTGAATGTGTTTGTATATAAGTAATTGTCCATATTTTTAATAATTTTTTAGCATAAATTCCTAGAAATAGAATTATTAGATCATATTCCATATATATTCAGAAAAATTAATATATATTGCTAAGTTATTTTCTGGAAAGATTTCAGTTGAAGTATATGCTCTTAACAGCATTGATTTTTCACAGTTGTTGTCCTAGCAATAATATCCATAAATTCAGTTTGAGATATATTAAATATATTATGAAAGTGAACAAAATTTAAAAGTGTTGTGATTTCTTTGCTAAGGTTAAATGTAGAAATTCCCAACAAGCTGTTTTGTCTCGTATGTAGCAGATTATGGAGACTTTCAGCCAGCATTCTTTTTATTATTATTTTTTTTTTCTAATTGTGATTTGGGTGAAGATTTACAGAGCAAATTCACTTCAGCCAGCATTCTTGAGGAGTAAAATGTCCTAGTCATCTGTTTTTCTGATTGGCTGAGGGCTCACTAGTGAATCAGTAAATAATTTTGGTCTAAATTTAGAAATATTTTGCTGAAAGTATTTCTAAAATAGGTAGCATTCATTGCATGACTTAACCATGTATATTGAACGTAGTGAATTTTTTTTGTTGTTGATTTTAATATTAATCTTTGAGGATTTTTCTGTATCTTTGTGTAATTATAGTGGATTAGGTTGCTGAATTAAGAATCAGGGGATTTGATTTCTACTCCTGATTCCTGTTTTGTAAAGAAGTCCCCCAACACTTTGAACATTAATTTATTTATCTATAAAGTACATATAATTTACTTTTTGGTTGTAGAAAGCAAAACTTTCTAGTTAACTTAAAAGTCTTTGAAGTGATCTGACAATAGGCACCATGAGTCATCTGAGAATTCAGAACCTTTAAACTGGTCATTTCTTTTCAGAAGCTCTATCCTGAGGAAATTATCTTACACCTAAAGTGCCTTGTGCACGAGCAGTAAATCTTAAAAATTTGCAGAAAATAAATTATTTAATTGAGAATTCTGGCTAATTAACAATTTATTGCTAATATTTTATCTGTGTTGTATTCATATGGAAAAAAAACCCTAAAATTTTTGAAGGAAAATAATTATGTAGCTCCTTGAGAAAGAAACTGCTTAATTGGATAGTGTTTGAAAAAGTTCAAACAAAACCCCTCCTAAACATACTAATAGTTACTGCCTTTGTTTTTCAGTGTTGGCCTTAGCTACTGAAGTATTTATAATAGAATATAACTTGATGGTTAGTATTTATTTTGACCATTGCTAAATTTTAAGACTTTTTTTTTAATTACTTGCTTAAACTAGAACCATAGGTTCTACTTGACTGAGACTTTGAAGCAGCCATACTGCTGGTGACCTGAAAGAAAGCATTTATGTCCAGATTGTCTAACCTTTTGTCAAAAAATAAAGCATTCAGTGAATGGATCTGATTAATGGAACAAGTAAATTATCAGATACCATTCATTTCAAGAGGTTTTTTAAAATAATTATTTGTGAATATCTTTTTAAACTATTTTATTCTCTCTCTCTTTCAAAGGTGAGTCGTTCGTCTTTGCTAATAGAACAGCCTGTGAAAAAAAGACCCCTTTTGGATAATCAGGTGATAAATTCTGTGTGTGTTCAGCCAGAGCTACAGAATAACTCAAAGCATGCAGATAATTCATCTGACACAGAGATGGAAGACATGATTACTGAAGGTGTGTGGGTTTCACTTAAGATACCTTTTAAATTAACTTTAACTTTTACTGCTCTAGAAAGGACTTAGATTTTTTATCCTGCACAGATTTTCACTTGATAGTATTTACTGTTTTAGTTTCATATGATGCATTATTTGACCAAAATAATGGGAAAGCTAAACAGGTTCTTAATTGCCAGATAACTAAAATAGCAAGATTGGTGTTAATTTGCATGTCAGTTTGACTTTTGAATGAGTGTCGGTGGGAAGAGCTCTGTTATATCTGAGAGAAAGTAATTCAAAAATTTAGTATCAAAAACCCAGTCTTTCTTTTTGAAAGCAGATGTAAGTAACAGATGAATATTTCACTAAGTTTGCTGAAAAATGTAGAGCTTCTAGGTTGTTTGGTTTTTAGACTTCCACATTCTGATGTCTGACATCAGGCAAATAGTACAGTTGTTTGAGGGATACACTGTCCAATCAAGAAATGATTAAATTTGTTCAAAGAGAAAAACATCAACAAATCTCCTTAATGTTAAAAAGAAGAATCCTTTTTTATACACTTGATCCTAATATTGCAGAAAAACAAACAAGTAAATATGAAATGATATACTTTCTATCTTGAGTTTACTATTAAAATCACAAATGCTTTTGGATGAGGTTCTGAATTTCTGATTAAAAAAACAAACTAGCTAGCTATATTCTATAGGAACATCTTTGTGAGACTATCCTTGACTGATTCCATTCATGATCCTATAATTGATTTATTTCAGTTTAAGTAATCTGTAGCATTTAGAGGGACCCCTGGTGGCACAGTGGTTAAGTCTTTGACTGCTAGCTGAAAGGTCCAGTCACTCTGTGAGAGAAAGATGTGGCGATCTGCTTCTGTGAAGATTGACAGCTTGACATCCTTGGAAATCATATGGCGCAGTTCTACTCTGCCCTGTAGGATCGCTGTGAGTCGGAATCAACTTCATGGCAAGGTGGTGGTTGTTTTTTTTTTTAAATAGCATTTAGTCAAAATACTATTATACTCTAAGTTCTATAATAGTGAATTAACACCTGTGTCTGAGAAATTATCCTCAATATATTGGTATATTTGCTCTAAAATGAATTCATTTTGCAAAAATTAAGCATATATTACGCACTTAAACTTTACTGTAAGCAAAAGAGCCTTTTGGTAAGCAAAGTAGATATTTGTATATTTGGTCACAGTTTTCCTAACTGTTACAAGGAAGGCACGTCTGTCATTGTATGAAATTTATAAACTTGCAGTGTTTTCATTACTGTTATTTCCTATTTGAATGTTGTTGTTGTTATTTGCCATCGAGTCGGCCCCGACTCATAGCGACCCCTCCTTGGGTTTCCGAGGCAGTATCACTACAGAAGTAGGATTGCCC
>NW_006921755.1:2929586-2933148 GCF_000298275.1 Orycteropus afer afer
AAGTGCCTTAGGCACTATGCTACCAGAGCTCCCTCCTATTTGAATAGTAGAGTACTGAATTTAATTTGATGTTTTTTTATTTAAAAGAACGTTAACCATGAGAATTTTCAAACATGGATAAAATTAGAAGGAATTGTATAATGAATCTGCAATCACCCAGACTCAAAATTATCACCAGTTTTAAGCATTAATTTGCCGTACTTGCTTCATCCATCCCTTTGATCACCTGCCTGGTTATCTTCTTTCTTTAAATCTCTCTCTCCCCCTAGTGTTTTAGAGGAAGTTATAGACCATTTTACTTCACTACTATATACTACAGTGTGCATCTCTAAAAATATGTATATATTTTTAACTGCAGTGTAACTTCACACATAACAATACTAATTCCAAAGTCAGATTTATCCAGTTGTTTGAAAAATTGTCCTTTTATAGTTTCTTTGTTCTTATTAGAATTCAGACAATGTCTTCATTTTGCCTTTTGTTATTATGGATTTGATTTCATTTAATCCTGGACTACTTGGTTTCATGTACAAATACTACTTTGAGAAAAATTTTTTTCTAATTGAAATGAAAAGTAGGAAAGATAAATGTGCAGGGATCATTATTTTTTACTTATAGCTACAATACATGTATACATGAAAATTCTATACTAAAAGGGTTGTAATATGCCCCCTGTGTACACACGTGAGGAGGACATGGAAAACTTTAGGAAGCTTCATAACATGTATCATGATACTCATGGTTTATAATATTATAGACATATATAGCATGCGCTAGACTCTGCTGAAACCTCAAAAATGTATGTAGAAGTAAAATACAGTTCCTTTCCTGCAAGGAGCTTTTAATTTAGATTGGAACTAGAAAATCTCTATAATAAAAAGATTAAGGAACAGAAAGTGATTAATATTTAAATAACTTATATAGACAGCAAAGATTTAGGACTTTAAAATTGTCTGTGGCTCTTCCTAGTTTGGCAAGTTTCCTATGGATTTGACCTTGGTTTGGGGTAATAAAGCATAGATATAAGATAATAAACAAGAAGAACATTTCAGATTAGAACACCATAAATAAGTGCACAAAGGATGTCTAAATGCCAGATGACTTCAGGAGGTAGTAAAAAGAAGATAATTGAGTTAGAGAAGTTGTTGTTAGGTGCCGTCGAGTCATCTCTGACTCATAGCAACTCAGTGCACGGCAGAACGAAACACTGTCTGGTCCTGTGCCAGCCTCATGATCCTTGCTATATCTGAACCCATCGTTGTAGCCACTGTGTCTACCATCTCGTTGAGGGCCTTCTCCTTCTTCATTGACCCTCCACTTTACCAAGCATGACATCCTTATCCAGGGAATAGTCCCTTCTGACAACATGACCAAAGTAGGTGAGACGAGGTCTGGCCATTCTCGCTTCCAAGAAGCATTCCGGCTGCACTTCCTCCAGGACAGATTTGTTAGTCCTTTTAGCAGACCATGGTACTCTTAACATTTCTCTGCAACACCACAACTTAAAAGCATCAATTCTTCTTCAGTCTTCCTTATTCATTGTTCAGCTCCCACATACATAAGAGATGATTGAAAATCCCATGGCTTGGGTTAGGCAAACCTTAGTTCTCAAGGAGACATCTTTGCTCTTCATCGCTTGAAAGAGGTCTTTTGCAGCAGATTTGCCCACTGCAACATGTCATCTGTTGTCTTGTCTGCTGCTTCCACTGGTATTGATTGTAGAACTAAGTAATATGAAATCCTTGACAACTTAAGTCTTTTCTCCATCCACCGTGAAGCTGTTTATTGGACCAGTTGTGAGTATTTTTGTTTTCTGTGTATTGAGGTGTAATCCATACTGCAGACTGTAGTTTTTAATCTTCATCAGTAAGTGCTTTAAGTCATCCTCACTTTCAGCAAGCAAAGTTGTATCATCTGTGTATTGTAGGTTGTTAATGAGCCTTCCTCCAATCCTGATGCCACTTTCTTCTTCATATAATCCAGCTTTTCAGATCATTTGCTCAGCATACAAGTTGAATAAGTATGGTGAAAGGATACAACCTTGACGCACTCCCTATTTGATTTTGAACCATGCAGTATCCTCTTGTTCTGTTAGAACCACAGCCTCCAGATCTATGTACAGGTTCCTCATGAGCACAACTAAGTGTTCTGGAATTCCAATTCTTCTCAATATTATGCACAATTTGTTATGATCCACACAACCAAATGCTTTTGCAGAGTCAATAAAACATAACATCTTTCTGGTGTTCTTTGCTTTCAGCAAAGATCCATCTGACATCAGCAATGATAACCTTTGTTCATGTTGTCTTCTGAATCCAGCTTACATTTCTGGAAGCTCTCTGTCAATATACTGCTGCAACCGTTTTTGAATTATCTTCAGCAAGATTTTACTTGCATGCAATAATAATGATTAATTTCCACATTCTGTGGGATCACCTTTCTTTGGAATGGGTACAAACACAGATCTCTTCCAGTCAGTTGGTCAGGTAGCTGTTTTCCAAACCTCTTAGCATAGTTTAGTGAGTGCCTCCAGCGGGGCATCTGTTTGTTGAAACATCTCAATGGGTATTCTGTCAATTCCTGGAGGCTTGTTATTCACCAGTTCCTTCAGTGCAGCTTCGACTTCTTCCTTCAGTACCATTGGTTCTTGATCATATGCTACCTCCTGAAATGGATGAACATTGACCAGTTCTTTTTGGTACAGTGACTCTGTGTATTCCTTCCATCTTCTTTTGAAGTTTTCTTCATTCTATATTTTGCCCATAGAATCTTTCAATATTGCAACTTGAGGTTTAAATTTTTTCCTCAGTTTTTTCAGCTTAAGAAATGCTGAGCGTGTTCTTCCCTTTTGGTTTTCTAACTCCAGGTTTTTGCACATTTCATTATATTAATTGGCTTTGTTTTCTCGAGCTGTTCTTTTAAATCTTTTGTTCAGTTTTTCCATTTGCTTTAGCTACTCTTTGCTCAGGAGCAAGTTTCATCTATTTTGGTCTTTTCTTTTCTCATCTTTTTTTAATGACTTCTTGCTTTCTTCATGGATGATATTCTTGATGTCATCCCACAATTCCTCTAGTTTTTGGTCATTGGTGTTCAGTGTATCAAATCAATTTTTTAAATGGTCTCTAAATTCAGGAGGGATATTATCAATGTCATATTTTGGCTTTCATGGACTTGTTTTAATTGTCTTCAACTTCAGCTGGCATAATCAGCTCCTGTCCTTGTTTTGGCCGAAGATACTGAAGTTCTCCATTACCTCTTGCCACAGATATAGTCAGTCTTGTTCCTGTGTATTCCATCTGGTAAAGTGCATTTGTATAGCTGTTGGTTATGTTGTTGAAAAAAGGTATGTGCAATGAATAAGCTGTTGGTTTTGCAGAATTCTGTCATGTGATCTCCAGCATTATTTCTTTTTTTATTTTTATTTTTTATTGTGATTTGGGTGAAGATTTACAGAGCAAATTCACTTTCCATACAGCAGTTCACATATACTTTGTCTCATGACATTGACGACAGTTTACTACAATGCAACAGCTCCCCTCCCACTTCCTCCCCATAGTTACCT
>NW_006921755.1:2935854-2945580 GCF_000298275.1 Orycteropus afer afer
TTTGTTCCCCAGCCACTGTGCACAGTCCTCCGGGCAGTCCCTGGCTAGTAGGGTGATTTTTAGGTTAATTGTTAAGTCCTACCACCACTGTCTGTGCCATCAGGATCGCTCACGAGCACTGCCAGACCGGAGCTCCGTGTGTCTCCTTTTTTGGTATTTTCACGCAAATTCTTCTGTTAGTTGGGGTTTAGTCCACTTCTATATCCTTCCCTTCAAGGCTCAGGGGTCCAGGATTATCTTCTGTGTTGTGTTAATTGGTTTCCCTTTTCTTTGTTGAAGAGGGTCTGTGCAGTCTTTCTGCCTAGTCCACCATCTTGCCGGAACTCCTCCAGCATTATTTCTATTACAAAGGGCATATTTTCCAACTACTGGTAACTCTTCTTTGTTTCCAACTTTTTCATTCCAGTCACCCGTGATAATCAACATATCTTGATTGCATGTTTGGTCAATTTCAGACTGCAGAAGTTGGTAGAAATCTTTAATTTCCCCATCTTTGGCTTGGTGGTTGGTGCCTAAATTTGAATATAATAGTAGTATTAACTGGTCTTCCTTGTGGGAGTTTGGATATTATCCTGTCACTGACACCATTGTACTTCAGGATAGATCTTGAAACACGATGTGACAATGAATACCACACCATTCCTCTTCAATTTGTCATTCCCGGCATAGTAGATCATATGGTTGTCTGATTGAGAATAGCCAAAACCAGTCCATTTCAGCTCACTAATGCCTAGGGATATCAATATTTATGCATTCCATTTCATTTTTGACAACCTCAATTTTTCTAGATTGATACTTCGTACATTACACGTTCCAATTATTAATGGATGTTTCCATCTGTTTCTACTCATTTTGAGTTGTACCATATCAGCTAATGGAGGTCTATATCATTAAGGTCATCTTTACTCTGAGGAGTCAGCTCTTCCCCAGTCAAATTTTGAATGCCTTCTGGCCTTCTGGGCTCATCTTCCAGCACTATATCAGACACTGTTTCAGGGCTGTTTGTGAAGTTTTCCAGTAATGTATCAGACAGTGTTTCACTGCTATTCATAAGGTTTTCACTGGCCACTTCTTTGAGAAGTGGATGGCCTCTTCCTTTTTCTGAGTCTGTCCTAGCCCGGAAGTTCTTCTGAAACCTGTCCACCATGGGTGACCCTGCTGGCATTTGCAACATAGCCTCGAGCCTCACAGCAACACACAAGCCACCACAGGATGACAAACTGACAGACAAGTTCATCTCCTTTAGCTGTTCCTAACCCCTTTGCACCTGCCTACCTTGGGCAATGGCCTTAAAATAGAGCTGCCCACAAGCGAAAAGCAGCCCCTAAACCCTGGCCTGCCTACCTCAGGCCCTGGCCTTAATAAAGAGCCGCCCTCAAATGGAAAGCCCCTAAGCCCTGATGCACCTGTTTTGGGCACCAGCCTTAAAATACAGCTGCCCCTAAGACCTGGGCCTGCCTACTTTGGGCCCTGGCCTTAATAAAGAGCCACCCCCAAGCAAAAAGCAGCCCCCAAGCCCTAGGCCCACCTACCTCAGTCCCCAGCCTTAAAATACCACCCTCAAGTGAAAAGCAGCCCCCAATCCTGGGCCTGCCTACCTGCTTTTCTGTTGGAGGCAGCTGTTTATTAAGGTCAGGGCCTGAGGTAGGCTAGCCTGGGGTTTAGACTAAGGCTGCTTTTCGCTTGGGTGTGATTCTGTATTAAGGCCGGGGCTCAAGGCAAAGAAGTAGTGGGAAGGAAGAAGACAGGCAGAATCAGATTATAGAGTGTCCTGGATATTACACTAAGGAGTTAGAAGTTATCTCATTGTCAAGGGGATGGTTACTGTTCTATAGGCAGATGACAGGAGCAAAAGTGTTTTGGGAAACTTGGTCATCTTTAAGATGAATGTAGAGATTTAGACACGTAATTAGCTCCTGTAGTCACAGGAAGCAGAAGAAAAGAATGGATGGGAAATAAAACAAAGGTTGTTCAACAGGACAAGGTTTAAGAGTAAGGAAAAGGAAGATTTAAAGATGATTACTGTATTTCATAGTAGAGACATAGTTACATAAAGAGAGCTATGATTTTTAATACTTTATAATTTAAGTTCTCAAGGTAATTTTATAATCCTAGCGTTTATTACTATGTACTTCAGTGTCTATGGAAGTGGTATGAAATAATGATGTCATATATTTAGTTGCTTTAGTTTTAGCAGTATATGAAATTTAATTCAGTATAAAAAACTTCAGATTTGGAAAATAATACACTGCCTTTTTATAAGGTATAGTGTGGTTACATAGTGCCTAAGGCACTTGACTGCTAACCAGAAGGCTGGTGGTTCAAATCCACCAGCCACTCCTCGGAAGGAAGGTTGGGCAATCTACTTCTGTAGTGATACTGTCTCAGAAACCCAAGCAGGGGTCGCTATGAGTTGGGTCCGACTTGATGGCACATAACAACAACTCTGGTTACATCTGGATTGGTTTTATAACCAGAATTTCCAACCAATAGATAGTGATTTACCAAAATATCTTAGTGTCTTCCTTGGTCCAGGTTTCCATATCATTGTCTCTTTTTCTCCCCTCTTGAGATCTCAGGTCTTTAGAGAAATTAGAAAGTAACTCCTCCTCGTAAAAAAATTGGGGACTTGTATTAGTTAGGCTACAGATTGAGCTACTCCTAGTAGAGACCCAGAGCAGTGTTTGATTAAATAAGATAGAAATTTAGTTTTCACTCATATAGCACATTGCTCTCATGTAAATTTAGTTTTCTGTCATTGCTACTAAGTTTGCTTACAGAGTTATTCCTGAGAATTTCCTTCAGATGGTCACTTGTTAGCTCATGATTTGATCAGTCGTGATAATGTGTTTGGATGTACCTTGGAACTTCAGATATTGCTTTACAGTATTTTGCTGGTAGTTACTTCACTTGATTTAGCACTTTGTCATCTGCCTCTCCTATAAAACTGGGATAATGTGAGTGCTTGAGCAGAGTACAGGTCATCCATCCCTGCATTTCAGCTTCCTGTCTTCATCTTCACAAGTCTTTGTTAAATAAATAATGTAGAAAAAGCACATGTGCTCACAGCTAGGCTTTGGTTAGTGGAGTGCTTCTATTGCATATTGTATATGATTTGGCATAGGAATTATGATGATGTAAGAAAGTGACAAACTATAGGGGATTAAAGAACTTAACATTGTTTATTGAAGTGTTTCTTGAGCACTTATTATAGGTCTTAATATTCTTTTAGTTCTTATGTGGAAAATAGCAAATAGAACTGTCACTTTTTTCAGCCTACTACCTGTCAGGCACTCATTTAATCTTCCCTGCAACTCTTTGGAAAGGTATGATGAACCTTATTTTATAGATGAGAAAACTGGATCATGAAGATTCAGTTGCTTGCTTCTAGGTGACTGCTGCTTAGTACTTGTGGATTTAGGTAGGAAGTTTCTGTAGGTCCTGTGCTATGACCTGAAGAAAGTAATGGATGTAGATGTGGAGGAAGAAGATTCTAACTTGATAGGGAACATTCTGAAGAAAGCATTAGAGAATAGAAATTATAAAACTACTAGTGGTTTTTAAGATTAATCTAAATTATTTTTGTTTTACTGTGATGTAACTAAAAGGTACTGTTTTATATATTCCATGGAACATAGCAGAGAGTGTTGTTAATTTTGTATGTGCCTCTCAAGTCAGACAGAAGAATTTCACCTTCTTTTTGAAGTCATCCTCATTTTCTCCATTCACAATTCAATGTTCTCTGCCTTATCTCCCCATACCTGAATGGGTGCCTACATTCAAATTTCACACTCTGCTCTTTGAACATGTTCCTTCTGTCTATGTCTAATTTATTTTCATTCCACTCACAGTGCTTTATGAAGTTATTTGCACGTTTTAGACATAGTAGAATCTTAGCAAAATAAATCTTTAAAACTGTAATACTTATTTATAGAGAGAAAATGCCGCATAATTTATACGCAGAAGCAAGAAGGAATTAGTGGAAGTCATTGTTCAATGGAGGCTTTCACCCTGCCAAAGTGGCTATGAATTGAAAAGTTAAAGAGCCATTGGTTGGAACCAGTAGCATCTAACCAAAGTTGTGACTAAAAGAAGAGTTGCTACAATTACATTTTTGGAATTCCCTTTGTTTCCTTCTGTGTTTTAGAGACATTAGAAGAAATGGACAGTGAGTTGCTCAAGTGTGAATTCTGTGGGAAGATGGGATATGCTAATGAATTTCTGCGGTCAAAACGATTCTGCACCATGTCATGTGCCAAAAGGTATTTTCTAAAATGTTTCGTGACTCACAAACCAGTAATCACTGCAGTGACACCAAAAAGCCTCATGTAGTCTATCAGTAGCAAAACATAAGTAGTACAGAAAATAATATAG
This sequence comes from Orycteropus afer afer, assembly GCF_000298275.1. Classification (NCBI taxonomy): domain Eukaryota; kingdom Metazoa; phylum Chordata; class Mammalia; order Tubulidentata; family Orycteropodidae; genus Orycteropus; species Orycteropus afer. The sequence continues at coordinate 2,940,229 of NW_006921755.1, forward strand.
GTATCATTTGGAGCTACTTTGCTATTACTAAATTTTGCTCTGTGAAAATCATAACACAATAAGTTGTACAGTAAATCTAATATTGAAGTAGAAATCTTCTGGTGGTTAGAATATGTTTATGAGTATCTCCCCCTGTGAAATCATCAGAACATTATTAGAATATTAGTCCTTAAGGTATCCAAATAATATTTGTTTTATCAGCTGATTGTTTATCAACATTGAAATACTTGGATATTCTAGTTACCTAGTGCTGGTGTAATACATAGGGAGCCCTGGTGGTGCAGTGTTAAAAATGCTTGGCTGCTAACTGAAAAGTTTCTCCTCCATGGGAGAAAGATGTGGCAGTCTGCTTCCCTAAAAATTACAGCCTTGGAAACCCAATGGGGCATTTCTACTCTATCCTTTACGGTCACTAGGAGTCAAAATTGATTTGACTGCAGTGGGTTTGTTTCTTTATTGTAACAAATACTACCATGGGTGGGGGGCTTTAAAGAAGAGGAGTTTTATGTCTCACAGTTTTGGAGGCTTAGAGTCCAGTTTCAGGGTGTTGGCAAGGTTAGGGTCTCTTTCTGTCTTTCTGTCAGCTCTAGGAAAAGGTCCTTGTCCCTTTCTGCTTCTCTAGCCCTGGGCATTTCTTAGCTGCTTTTAGATGTATTTTCCCATTACACCAATCTTCTCTTGTGGGTGTATGTGTCTTTTCTGCTCTTTTTTATAATATATCACTCAGAAGGGATTAGGGTTAGGACCCACTCTACTCTGGGGTAACTTCATTAGCATAATAAAAACCCTGTTTCATATTTATAGCTACAGGGGTTAGAATTTCAATATAAGTTTTTTTGAGGGGCATAATTCCCAGGATTTACTTTGTTTTAAAAGTGTTTTAATCATATCTGTTTGAACTATATTTATTTTAGGTTTTTATATGGGACAGCTATAGCAATAAATTCCCCTACATTGTCACATTATCAGACAGCAAAATATCTGTCTTTTAAAATCAATGTTTTTAGTAGTAATAATTATAGATAAATAGGTGGTGCAAATAGTTAACACACTTGGCTGCTAACCAAGTCTGCCCAGAGGCACCTTGGAAGAAAGGCCTGGAGACGTACTTCTGAAAAATCAGCTCCTAAAAACCCGTATGACGTACAAATCTGTTCTGAAATGTGGGGTTGCCATGAGTCAGAACAGACTCGGCAGCACCTGGTAAAATGATATATTAATAGTATGTATAACAAAAGAGGTGTTCGGTCTCTTCATTAATTTTCTAATTTCCAAGTTTACTTTACATTGAAAAAAAGAAACCCTACTCTGATTTTGATTATAAATCCTAACTGTTTAGATATTTACCACTGAAATTGAAGTATGCACACAGTTATTTTGAAATTTGTTCTGTGTTCAAAAAAGTGCTTATTCCCTCAAAGAATTTAAGATCTTGATTATATATATCAGGGAATTTCTTGCTTGAACATTTTATTTCTATGGATGCTAAAATATACTTAGTAAAGCTTAAGTAAGTAATAGTATATTCCTCCAAAAATAGGTTCATTGGCTTCTCAATTGTCAAGCTGTTATACAAAGTCTTTCATATTTTTTATAAGCCTATAATCAAATTATATAACCCATGCTTTAACTTGGTATTTTGTTAGTCTGCATATACCACAAGAAAAAACAGTGGCTCTCTGATTCTAAGTGATTAAAAACTCTGAAAACTTGGGAAAAGGACTATCTTTGATAATATTTTAAGCACTTATCTATTTAGAAATATTTCAAGACATTCAACATTTAATCTTGTTATGTGTTCACCCATTTGTGGTATTTTTTGTTACATTAGTACTAGGTAACCAAGACAGAATTTGATACCGGGAGTGGGATGCTGCTGTAACAAAGTATGGAAGTGATTTTGGAGGAATTTCAATATGCGTAATAGTAAGAGCCTAGTTTGCCTTGAACAGACTATTGGTAGAAATAAGGACACTGGATGATTCTGATGAGAGCTCAGTAAGAAATGGGGAATCTGCATTTATACTCTTATAAGGTGAGCCGCTTTAGAGAGTTACGGGCTCCATCATAGGGGATAAGACAACAAGGAGAAGAGGATAAATTAGGACAGAAAGGAACTGCTGCTGTTTACATGTAGGCCTAAATATTTGGAGATCTAAATACTTAGGGACTGTATATCAAATATATAGTTCTTTTCTTTTCTTTATTCATTTTCTATGGGGAAAGAAGCTTTGTCAGTTGATATAAATAGAAATCAGAAACCTACAGAATTGAGCTCACCGGTGAAGAGAATGAACACAGCAGGAGCTTCTTGATTGTTTTGGGGTAAAGTAAAATGAAGTATCCATCTGGGCGCTATTTTCTTTGTTATACTTTTCAAAGAAAAATAGCCTGTTAATTCTCATAGTACTTTTTACTTCTCCCTCCTGTCGTTTTCATAAAACATAGGTGAGGAAAACTTATTTTGGTATCTGCATAACGATCTTAGAACAGTTCTATAGCAAAGTGAATTGGAATTTATTTTTGTCATTTTCCTGAAAAATATTCTTAGCGCAAAAGAGTTTTAAAAATATGAAATTATAATTACAGTTTTATATGTGTTTTTTTAAAAAAGGAATTATAGATATTTTTCTTAGTCTTTTCATAGTTTTCCATTCTTCTTTTTCTCACCAGGGAAGAAGTCAGCTAAATGCTTCCTGCTACTTATTATTATGGCCCACAGGCTAAGGATAGTTTTTAAATTTTTGGAAAATATCAAAATATTTCATGATATGAAAATTATATGAAATTCAGATTTCAGTGTCCATATATAATGTTTTATTGGAACACAGCAAAGCTCATGTGTTTACATATTGTCTGTGGGTGCTTTTGTGCTACTGCCCTGGGGTTGAAAAGTTACAGACAGGCACTGTGTGGTCTACAAAGCTGAAGATACTAACATGGTCCTTTACAGAAAAAAGTTTTCCAGCCTTTATTTTAGGGCTTTGGAACCTGATAAATGAGATAGAACGCTTTCATGTTATCATACTTTATAAAATTCTGTGTTCAAAATCACTAGGCAGTCTATTTTAATAAAAGAAAAATAATCTTTCAGCCAACCAATTTTAAAGTATTACGTACTTGTATTTTCTAAGTAGTGAGGGCAATGAAATCCTTGTGTAACTTCAAAATCTCAGCTTTACATATTCATTTTTATTTCATATATATTTGAAAAATATTTTACTAGTTGTTTTGAGATTCCTCCTTCTTACTACCCTACCTATTTTTTATTAGTCTCTTCAGAAATGATTACTAAGAAAATATCAATTTGAATAAACATATAAATAGTTAATATATAACTTCTGTTTCTCCTGGAACCTTGAATTAGTTTGCTGCTATGAAAAATGTTACCTGTATTTTGCATAAAAATTCCCACTATTATGCTGTTATCAGGAGAAAATATCAGTACCTTGTTAAAGGTTGTCAGTATTAGGTTGAGATATATATAATATAACAGGGGCCATGCTTTGATGTTTAGCATAAGTAAATCCATTGAACAGTATGGTTTACTTCATGAGGTGTATAGTCCATAATGAAGTACATGATACTTACTGATTCACACTTGCACTTTCAAGTCATAATTGAATACTAAGTGGCATGTCTCATGTTATCATTTATTTTTTTTTCCCACTTGAATTTCTTAGGTACAATGTTAGCTGTTCTAAAAAATTTGCACTTAGTCGTTGGAATCGTAAGCCTGATAATCAAAGTCTTGGGCATCGTGGCCGTCGTCCAAGTGGCCCTGATGGGGCAGCAAGAGAACATATCCTTAGGCAGGTCTGTAGAAACCTTGCTTCAATGTACAATACCCTTTTCAGAAATACAAGGAAAGTGCAATGCTGTATTTTACTTGTACTACATTTTCCAGCTTCCAATTACTTATCCATCTGCAGAAGAAGACTTGGCTTCTCATGAAGATTCTGTGCCATCTGCTATGACAACTCGTTTGCGCCGGCAGAGTGAGCGGGAAAGAGAACGTGAGCTTCGGGATGTGAGGATTAGGAAAATGCCGGAGAATAGTGATTTGCTACCAGTTGCACAAACAGAGCCATCAGTATGGACCATTGACGATGTCTGGGCCTTCATCCATTCTTTGCCTGGTATGTAATTTACCACCTTGGCCTTAGTATTTTTCTTGTGCATACACACAGGAATGATGTTAGATCCCATCCACACCGATTACACAAAAGGGTTAGAGAAGAACTGTGTATATATATTAATTAAATGGCATTTGCTATTGAAATGTGATCTCTTTCCTCTTGCTTATTCCCTCAGCACAACTGGGTGTTTTCTCATACCCCCCCAAGTCGATAAAAACTGACTAGTCCTGCTTCTGCTGTGACACCTCAGCCGTGAAGATATTAAAGGTGCTCTCTTCTCTTCAGTCTGATTTCTCTCGAGAGGTCAGTAGAGAGATTGAATCAGACACTTCTTTCCTTCTGCTCTTCTATTTTTCTATTCTATTTCCTCCTCATTTTCTAATTGGACCTTTTATAAATGAAATAAAAGAGACTCCCCCCTACACACACATTTTTGAAAGCTAATCTAGCCCTTGTAGAATATGAGAAAAATCTGGTTTCTTTTTTAAAAATCAAGCTGATTCTTTTTAAAGAAACTGCATCTTTGATTTCTTGCAATAAATAAACATCAAGAGCACTTCTGAAATTTTACTTTTTAAGTAGGTAGTTGAAATTCAGCTATGATATTCCATTTCAGTATGGAGGATAACTTTCTTATTTATGTTTTCCTGCTCTTAATTCTCATTTTGGTACTCTTTTCCATCAGCTTAGGTCTTTATGTTCTTTATTTTTTTTTCTTTAATGCAATAATAGTCTTTCATACTCACTTTTTCCAAGGGGCTGGTTTTACTAAAGACCACTGTACCTTTGCTCATGATGAGACCCACACCAGTTCTGTGTATTAATAATGTATTTTTAAATAAACAAGTCTTACCAGTTACTTTGACCTTATGAATATGGAAAACAGGGTTTTTTGTTTTTTAAGTGTTTGTTCCCTTTTGGTTTTATTGTGAATCATACCATTTCTCTTGAGACCAGCTCTTCAGAAGAATTCAATCTCATTTGAACTTGTTTATCAGACTTACTAAAATTAATCTAACTATTGTTGCTGATCAGCTTCTCTGTGAAGATGACTGAGGGCTCAGCAGCAAACATACAGCTGATGTGCTGTGCTGGTGAAGAAAGTATACTCAGAAATATCACTGCTTGGAAAAAAGATGTCAGCCATATTACCTTATACAAAGAACTCTTGTTAAAGTACTTTATCAAAAGCTTGTTTTAAAAATGCTACATA
>NW_006921755.1:2945680-2962417 GCF_000298275.1 Orycteropus afer afer
ATATATAGTCACTTTTAAAGGGGATACATTCTTCATGGGAAGACTTTTAAGCACATGCCTAAGAAGACATAGAGTCTAAATAACATGCCTAAGAAGACATAGAGTCTAAATAACTGTCAACCATGTGGGTTTAGAATTTGCTTTAAAACCAGTGTATTAGAGAATGGTGAATCTTCACTGCTTGTGGTTTTAACATAAACAAATTTTGGTTTTAGACCAGTACAGGTATCTTGAGAATTAACAGTGGAATCTGTACCATCACCTGTGGCTGGGATTTGATTCTGGTATTTTCAGAAGCAGTTTCAGTCTTCCAAATGGGACACATTATCTTTTTTGTGAACCTGATTTCTCATTTGGGGGAAAATATTTCTCGTCTTTTTTCAGGGGTAGGCGGTGTTCGTTTATTTTCTGAAGAAAATAGTTGCCAAACTAAGTAACAAATAATAGAAATGACTGATTCTTCGATCATTTATGCTTTTTAGGCTAGTTTTTGATTTTCCACAGCATCCGGTTGGTATGAGTGTACTCTTGTCTGCTTTATTAGAAGAAAGGCTAAACTCCTTTACCTCATTCTTGCTTCATTTGCATTAAAATTTTTTTTTATTGTTTATAACTTGAGTTACTTGTTTTATTGAGTTCCTCTAGATACTTAATTTTGTTGCCAGAGAACATTAGATTCATTAAAAGGAGTCAACTTTATAATTAAGAATTGATTTGCACTGTGTAACTGTTTTCTTAATATAACTCTGCTTTTCTTTTACTGATTAAGTGGGAGTATTTACAAACTGCCTTGATAGACCAGATAACAAGCTTATTTGTGTGATCAGCTAGATCTTCTTTCTTAAAGGATTTTGCTGAATAATTCTTGTAGCTTAAAGTAAATCTTTTACTAGAAAATACCTTTATCTTCATTTCTTTATGCTCTCTTGCCTTTGTAAGTTTCCTTTTAGGCATCTTTCAGCCATTCAGGGCTGTTGTAGTTTTTGTTTTTTTCTTCCCTGACTAGTTATCATCCTGCTCCCAAACTTTTCTTACAAAATGAAGATGTTTGTAAATTTTGTCATAGGCTTCCCTCTTTGAGCAGGGCACCTGTATTTACTCCTGCTGTTTGCCTTCTCTTTGTACAATGCCATCTTGAGAACCCTCTTGGTGGGATCATGGTCGATTCAGCAGCCCAAATTGCAGAGCAACTATCAGAGTGAAAATTATTTTCTTCTAACTTTTTTATATGCATTAAAAGGATTGATATAGGCATAATTTTCTTTATTTTTCAGTTAACTGCAGTTTATCTTCTTTAGTTTTCTTGGTACAGTGCACTGCCATTTGCAAAGATCAATTTATTCTCTATTTATTGATCTGTGAATCTGCAGATTTGGTTTCTCTGTGGGCCTGTAAAATAAGAATTGTCTAAAAAATATGACTCTTTTTTGGTTTCCATAATACTAATATTGAGACTTCCTTTATTCTATAGTATGAGGGATAGGTGATAGCTTTTTACCAATTTTCAGTCACTTTTTGTGTGGGAGAGGTCAGTTTTTATTTTGGGTTTATTTTGTTTAGCTGGAGAAATGACTCTCCCTTGGGAGGTTCAGTTGGGACCCATGTGCAGAGGTCCAGAACCATACTGGGAGCTGCACTGTACTTGCTGCTGGCGAGAGAGAGAGCTAGCTGAGCTGAATGGTGCTTCAGTTGGTATGTGCTTTGTACACATCTCTACATCTGCAGCTATTTTGCAGAAATAGATGCTAATGTCAGAAACTCACAGAATACCATTAGCTCAGTATACCATAAATACCTAAAATTTTTAATTCATTTTTTTCTAACGAATTTCTGGAAACATGCTTCTGCTTTTTTTAAAAATAACGTTATTATCTCATTTTTATACTAATGTAACTAACTACACCCTTGTCTGTGGTTGGCTTCAGAAAGTTGTCTAAAATTTCAATGATAATGTATTCCTGTTTGATTATGTGGTTTCCCAGAAAACTTTTTGTTCTTTATTATTTTGCTGATATATTTACTGACCACCTACAAAAACACATTTGAAAAGGGATCTCAAAATACAATGGAACAAGAACATGCTGTATATTTGCCTCATGGAGAATTCCTTGTTTCTATTCCCAAATGTAGCTCTTATGATCCTTATTAATTCTCATTGCTCCTGTTTTCTGAATCTAAGTAAGTCCTACTCTATCTTTCTCTCTCTTCTTTTCTTTCCTGTGTTCTTGTAAGTAAGACTGAAGAGAGAAGAATATTAGTTCTTTCATAAAAAGAAGGATGAAGTCACAACTAGATGCAAGATTAGTCAGTTTTGTCTGCCCAGTTTTGTTGAGAGCTACCTCTGGGAAAAGAAAAGGGGCTTTTCTATGGTGAGTAACCCCACTTTAACTATTTAGTTTTTTTATGGTAAATGGGAAAAACCATAAATCTTTATAGAGAGTGCTGAAATATCAATTTTTTAAAATCTGAGATATTCTTAAAATAGAGAAATTAAAAAGCTGGCTGCTATATGGGAAACAGGAAAGATATAGCCAACAGAGGAGATGGGAGAACAAAAACCAAGAGAAAAAATGGCCACTCGGACACAGGAAAAAAATGTTTGTAGTCCTTGTACAGATAGCTCTTCTATAGCAGTAGTTTCACTCATCTGTTGTTTCAGTCAATCCTTCATTTATTAAAAAATACATGGTTTTAGCACCTACATTGCTTTGTGCCCAAGAGGATGATAACATTTACAGTACAAAAGATACTCATCCCAGCAAAGCTTGTAGATCCAAAGGTGTAATGGAACCATTTCCATTTTTTCATTATCTTTCTGTTTTCACTTAGAATAAAATAAATAATGGACTTGAATAAAATAGAAACAGTTTAAGCTGTTACTTTCTATTATAATTTTGCTATCTCTTACAAGAAAACTTCTACATTTTTGCCTTCTCTCCTCTCTTGGCTCCTTAATTTGTTGCCTTCACAACTGGTTTCTTTAACCTTAATGGGGAAGTTTATTAAGTAACCTGGATATGCAGAATATGGCAGACAGTAAAAACATTTGAGGTTCCGGAGGATGCTAGAGCATTGTTACCTGGTAAAGCACCTGGTTTAGACTGAGGCCTAAAATAATGGTTGATTGGCACCTACAAAATTATTAGCCAGCAAGCTTATAATTTTAATGAAAATTTGTTTTTTTATCAGAAGATGAGTCCAGTTCCTGCCAGTGACCTTGATTAGTAGTATCAAGACTGTAAGTTAAAATCGCAAGTTGAGTAGTGTTTGAAACATTTCAGCAGCATTGCAGTAGATAGATAACTACAGTCTTGATGGATTTGTTCTGTCCTGAGTAAACAATAAAAATGTTTTTGAGTGCTTGACAGCTGAAGGTTGTAAATTAGAATGCAGTACAGATGATTATGAAAGTGGTGCTCTGGCACTTGAGAGAATATTTCTCGATTGTTATTTTGCGGCACAACATTACACAGTGAAACCTGTGAGTGCCAGAACTCTCCAGGACTGCCATGTTTTTGTGGATCTTGCAAATTTAAGTGGGTGCAGTTTTACCACTTCTTTTTTTATATTTATTGGAAAATACTTGAGTTTTCCTTCTTTGACAGGCTTCTGCCTTATACAGGCTCTGACATTCACAGGTTTTACTGTATTTATTCCTCTGTATATGTAATTTGTAAAGAGTATATTATACAAAGATAAATTTCTGAGGCATTATAACTAATTAATCATGCCTGCTCTATGTTGTAGCATGCTTTGGGGTGACACCATAGTCCTTTTCATGAAGGATATATGTTTTCTCTAGCCTGATCACTCTGTACATTGTACCTAACTATTACTAATTAATTAGTTCTATAACATTTTTAGAACAGGAATTCCAAGTAAATGGCTTTACCTGGGTTTTGAATTAATTCTTATTTTCAGAATCCCAACAAATATTCTCTTCTTCAGGAGTGAACTCAAGACTACCATAAATAAATTTCATTTGTTTCTCAGCCTGTATTTCAGACACTCAGATCCATAACTGACTGTTAGGAGCATCATCTAATTGTTGTGTTTTACTTCTAACTTCCTTCCCTTCATCAAATTCTAGGCTGCCAGGATATCGCAGATGAGTTCAGAGCACAGGAGATTGATGGACAGGCCCTTCTTCTGCTAAAAGAAGACCACCTCATGAGTGCTATGAATATCAAGCTAGGCCCAGCCCTAAAGATCTGTGCCCGCATCAACTCTCTGAAGGAATCTTAACAGGAACGTGAGACTTTGTGTTAACAGCAGTTTTACTCTTCTCAAACAGACTTGTCAGGTAAAGACCCAAGTCTGCCTAGAATATTACACTTACTGTGGTGGATAGCCAAGCACATTGGGATCTCTGCAGCAAATGAATGTTGGCATTTCTTCTATAGATACATACATTTTAATAATTGGCCAACATTGGTGAAATAAATTTTATAGGTTACATGCAAGAGTGAAAGACTTGTTATAGAGGATCATGATATTTTTCAAACAAACATGTTGTACTAGATAATTTTTTCAAAGGTGATGCTTGCATTAATATAAAGAATCATTTTAAAAGTAATTTAATGATTTACATTTCTCTTCTTTTGATTCATTTTTCTTATAAATTTTTGTACCCTGTTTACTTAGTTTTCTACAGGTTATCATAAGAGCTATGTCATGGAATAATTTAGGAGTCCAGTGACTGGAATCATATGTAATGAAATATCAGTGTGCATTTTTAAAAAACCCAGTCGTTTAGACAAAATACTTTGCCTATCAAAAGGACTGCATTCTAGCATGAACAGTACTGATCTGGAAGTCAGATGGGTTGGTTTCTGTTCTATACTTTACCAAGAGTTTTGTTTGACTGAGAAAGTTAGTTTTCTCTCATTTTTTTGTACATGTAGAGCAGCAGTTTTCAACGGGAGGGAAATTTTGCTTCCCACGGGACATTGGGCAATGTCTAGAGACATTTTGGTTGTCTCAGCTTGGGGTGGGGTGGGGATTGCTACTGATGTGGGTAGAAACTAGGGATGTTGCTGCCAAACACCCTGTTGCGTACCAGACAGCCTTCCACCACAAAGACTAGCCAGTTCAAAATGTCGGTGGTGCTGAGGTTAAGAAATGCTGATACAGAATGAAGGGGGTGAAGTATTGCTCTTTTTCACCTAGAGGGATGTTCTGTAATGATGGCGCATAATAAGGAATGCATATACAAATGGAAGGAGTATTCAGGTAGCATCAGTGGTCTGCTAAAGAATTTTTTCTAGTTTTATGCATACTAGAAAGGGGTGGTGGTGAATCTTCATTGAATTGGCCTATAAAATAAGGAATAGCTTCCAAATAACTCTCATAAAGTACTTATCTGATTCCTCTTTCATATCTCTGTGCTCCTCTCCACTGATGAAGGCATAGGATGATTATACCTTATGAACCAGTGCACAACCTTGTGTGTCAAGGAAATACTTTGTAGAGGATATGTGGTGGTTGTTTGGTTTTTTTCTAGTGTTGAACATGCTGGGGCTAGCTAGCTAGCTAGAATGCTTATTTCTTTTTCCTTTACAAACCCTTTCATGCTTCCTGCAAAGCACTTACCAAGTGCTATATCTTGGAAGGTTGAATCTAATTTTGTAAGTACATTTTTAAGGAAAAATGTCAAAGCAAAATCTTTCACTGAGCAAAGTTAGTATTCTATAGAATTTATACTTAAAATCATTTGTAGAAGCCCTGAGAGCTTTATAGTCCTGGATATCAAAAATTCTTATTTGAGAAGATTATGCAGGTTTTGTTTTAATCTTCTCATATATCTTTACCACATAATTGAGATACTTTAATAATTGAAGGAACATACTACAGATATTTGGGGAAGGAGTCCATGAGTTTCAGTCACCTCCACTGCCCTTTTCAGAAAGATTGTGTTGAGCTAGTAGAAGACTAAAGATGTCAGTAAAGACATCACAGATATTTATCTTTTGGCTTTGTGTACATTAGAGAATGTTGATTATTTTTATACAGAAATACAGCGGGTAATTTTTTTAATCTTTTAGATGCCTCGTTTGAATGTATGCTTTGTGAGATTCTTTTGTGTAATAATGTTTAAAAGACATGTTTACTAATAGCTCTGTGTAGGTTAGAAAGTGTAATATAGTGTGAGGCTCATGTTCCAGACCTACAATAGCTTGTGTCTATGCTACATATTTCTTTATATCATGTTTTTAATGTTGGATTAAAATCTTACAGCAAGGTAGGTACTCTATAGGTAGTTTTCATTTATGAGTTGTATGTTTGACTTTGGAATACACTTTCTCCTCATCTTCTCGTCAATTTCAGGACACAAATATAGGCTAAGCATTAGTAGGAGATGGCCTACTCTATGAGTGGTGTGCACAGAGCAAATGCTTCCCTGGAATTAAAATTTTATCATAGGTAATCCAAACAATCCATACAAAATTATTAGATGTGAGACTCCCTAGCAATGATTATCTTCCATAACTATGTTATCAATAGCCTTTAAGGTATTAACTTTGAACTATATTGTAGGTTCTTTCATTTACTCCCTCTTCTAACATTAGTCATTAGGTACTTGTCTTAAGCCCCTGTACCTACCACCGTGTTAAGTATCCCTGTGGGGCTTAAGAGAAGTTTGTGTGTGAGTCTTAACAGTCCAGATCTGCTTTTGTCCCCACTCAGAACATACCCAAAAAATATACTCAATATTTTCAAGGGAATTGTATCATCTAGAAGAGGCTCGTTTGCTTTCTTCATCTAACTCCAAAGCTTCCACTGTATTTCACGAATATAGAGATAACACTGGTGTCCAATTTTGAGCCTCAAGCACAGTTGCAGCAATGGAGTAGGCGATGCAGGTGGGAAAGGTGCAATTATTTTCATTTTCTTTCCTAGTAATAGTTGTTTTAGGATCTTAACTGGGGAGAGAGAATGACTATAGAGAGGAGATATGGGAGAGTCTTCCTATTTTTGCTACCTAAATTTGCATTTTCTGACTTCTTTTAACTAATGCACTCTTTTCCCACTTGGGGAAAAACATAAGTTGAACTTTTATTTGCTTTAAGCATTCTTTTCCTAGGAAAGTAGATAAACTTGAGTGAGCTACTTTATAATTTTTAATTTTTTCATTTTTATTAAGCAAGCCCTGTAAAGGCATATATAAACACAGCTATGCAGCTTCGATATAATCAGTAGCGTGGGACACAGTGCCATCCCAGTGCCTGTCACCTTCTCCCACCCCCACACTACCATTGAGTTGATTCCAACTCATAGCAACCCTGTAGGACACTTAGAACTGCCCCATAGGGTTTCCAAGTCTGTAAATCTTCACAGAAGCAGACTGCCTCATCTTTGGAGCAGCTGGTAAAATTTGAACTGCTGACCTTATTGGTTTGCAGCCTAATGCTTTAAACACAGCCCCAACAGAGCTCCTTGGTGGCATATAACTATTTCCTTGATACTTTTAATTTGCCATGGCATCTTCTAAACAGAAGTTTTTTGTTTTTCCTAATTCTGTCACCAAGGGGTAGAGAGGGCAGGATGTGTGGAAAGAAATGTTAAGAAGTTTCAGAAGGAGAAAGAGGCAGATAGGAAAGCTGCCACTTCACTTGGCCTACCCCACTTCAACACTGAACACATTTTTGCACTTTTGAAGTGAATACTTAGGTTTTACTTCATTTTAAATAGAAATTATTTTCTTCTTTTAGGTATCCCACTGTTTATTATTTTTGTTCCTGGGTCTGTGGAAACACTAGAACTGTATGAAACAGGTGTTGTGACTATACTTTTGAATAATAACTAATTTTCATGTAACAAAAATGAAATCATTATAGTCAGATATTAGTAAAAACTAATAGGAAGAATAAACTATTTTAGATGTATGTGAAGGATGCTATATCCCAACAGCCATATAAAATGGATGAAATCCTTGGCTGGACACACAGTTAAAACTGTTTAAAGGAAACATTTTTAACCGAAATAGACTGGTTACATTTCATAGTTTGAAGGTTAGCACCCTTGGGGAAGGGCAGGAATAAATGCTGTCTGTGCACAATTGGCAGTGAGTATTACCTGATGGTGTGAAGGGCCTCACTCACTCTTCACCTCCACTGAAGTGTCCCCCTGCCTTGAGAAAACCCTGCTGAAAACTTTGTTCAGAGGGAGACTTTTGGGTGACAGTCCTTAGAGGATTTTGCACTGGGGATCCAGGGAGACAGCAGGGGCCAGGTTTTGTGGTTCCTGACAGTAATGTTCAGTGAAGCCCCTGGGCAATGGAGACTGGCCCGTCTGTGCAAAATGTGTGCTTGGCCTGTTCCTTATGCACCATATATATAACTAGCTGGGCCCTGAAGGGGCTTTTCGGGGGGAAACAATAAAGGAGAGAAGTGAAAGAGGAGGGGACTGATAGAAGGAAAAGTATTCCAGACCCAAGAGGCTAGTACAGTTAAGTTGGGAGGCCATATAGTACTTTGCCAGTAGTTCAAAATAATAAATTGTATTTGTTGGATCCCAGTTATAGCAATAAACAAGTTTCAGTTTTTATTATGTCAAGATCCACCTATAATAAAACTCATTGTTTTCACTCTCTCTGTCAAGTGATCCTGCTCTTGGGAGCATTTATAGTTACAATGACAAGGTATTTATTTTGTGTAATCAGAATTACAGAAGAATACCATTGTCACATATCACAGTTGAATCAGCCTTGATTATTATAAAGAAAGGCGTTTTAAAACTAGTTATCTTATTTGTTAGGTTGTGTCTCAGTCGATGATGGGGTGACTACAGGCTACAGGTCTCTTTTTTACCAGTCTGTAATTCAGTCAACACAAGCCTACCTCTATTTCTTTGGCGCATAGAAGTGTGGATCAGAAAGTGAACGGTTCAGTCAACATTCATTAATATTGGGCTTTTGTAAAACTAGAACATTTGATTTCATCTCAAAGATTGTGATTCAGTTTAATCAGATCTGATTAAGCACAGATATGGAATTAAGAAAAGTAAATATGCACTCTTACTAAAATTTAATTTCAACGTGTTAAAGCTGTACATCTTTTTAAAAAAATTCTTGGGAAGATATTCCTGTTTTGTTAGAGGTTCATAAAATATATCAATATACAATTTCCTTCATAGCAGCAATACAAGCCATTGCTTCAATTAAAAAAATGTTTAAAGTTATATTATCTTCTTTGGAGAAAGTTTCCTAAATTTCTAAGAATTTTCAAAGTTTTACATACTATATTTTAGAGCTTGTTTAACCTATTTTCAAATTAGACTATGAGAAAGCTTTTTTTGAAGGTTGTAAAGCACTAATACAAATACCATCATATTCCAGAGAAAAAGTGTCTTTTTTCTGAACTTTGAAATTCCACTTTAGTACAAGGAGACTCGATGGGAGTTCATCCCTTCTTTTTCAGATCTGAAGCTTGGCTTCTCTAACAAAAGTTCTTCCGTTCTACTCTATTTTTGGAGCTAGATTTAAACACACACACACATCCACACAAACACACCTCTGAAGTTCTATGTTTATGGAACTGTTTGGTAAAATGTTTCCATGAATGTATTATTTACTCCCTTTTTACAGCTTCTGAACTTTTATGAGAAACAGAAATGACAGTTTTAATCTCAGACGATTGAAGAAGTGGTACAAAATGAGACTCTGGCTAATGCTTTATTTATACTTCACATTTTTTTTTCTGCTGCCTTTCAGTGGTACAAGTATTGCTCTCAATGCCATTGCTCTCAATGGCATTCAGTATGAGCCTGGAGAAAAACCTGTGCAAAAAATTTAAAATGCATTGTTTAAAAGCAGTGATGAATTAATCTTAATTTGGATGAAACCAACATAAACTCAGAGCGGTTACAGTAACATGATATATATAGCTTTAAATTTGAGAGCAATCTAGCAATCTATTTAAACTGTATGCAGTAATCTTATGGATTGATAGTAGCCATCATTTATTGGCTTAAAAGTTACACTTCACAGAATATTATCAGTGTTAAATCTATGTGTTGTGGAGCTTTAATTGACAGAATTAAAAAAAATATATTTATAACAGAGCAGGGGGCTTGTTGTCAAATGTGACATAAACACCAACCTGTTTAGAAAGAAAGCATTTTAAGTCATGACTCAAGTAAACCACAAGTGTCCAGTGTTTAAAATTTTTGTTTAGATTGCTTTCTTAAAAATAATTCTCTTTTTCTTTGTTTTAGGCAGTATTAAATAATGAGTAAATAATCTACTTCAATAGTAAATAACAGATGAACATAATCATTAAATCACCTTGAAGAGTAAAGGTAACCTACCCTGGCCTGGAGACTGGGATTTCCCTTCTAGTTGGTTAATCAGCTGTGTGTGACACTTGGGCAATTTTTTTTTTTAACCTCAGTTTCCTCTTCTATATTTACAGTGTAGAATCTCTGCTGCTCAAAATTAAATCATCTTTAAGGAAGCTTCCAGTTCTAACACTATGCTTCTAGGCCACACAGGGGGCTATTTGTAAAGTTGCTCCTACTTAGTACTCTTTTCCCTTTTACTGGTTCACACCTAGATATAAGAATTTTTGCTGAAAGGTATTTCTAAGTCATCTATTTTCTGGATAACACAGTCTTTGCTCTCCTAAGAATTAAGGTAAAAGATTTACACAGGCAAACAAATGAGGAGAGCCTTTTTCTAAATGCTTCTTGCTAGTTAAGCACTGAACATCTGAATGCTGCCAGTCCTGCATTTGTTTGTTCACTCACAAACCATTTGAGTAATTACTGTGTACCGTGTGTGCCTGTAATGATTAAGGAAGTAGAATAAGAAAATCTCCTCAAACAAAATTTTGATTGTGGCTTAAATAGATGTGGACATAACTTTATTACCAGTGTGTTGAGTATCATCTGAGAGGGAATCTGTTTATGTCCTGGGTAAAGGATTAGGTGACATCCAAGGGGGTTCTGAGGGAGTCACATCACAATTCCTAGAACAAAGTCTACAAACTAAACCACAATCAACCCCCTTAGATTACAAAACTAAGAGTATCTAATATTAAGGACTTAAATTTTAAGACTGTTGTGACAGATTTTATTTCACAGAATTATTGTGACACTTTAATCTGTTCCAGAGGTGTTGCTATACAGGGTGAGTGACAGAACAATATCAAGAAGCTGGTATTGACTGACAGTACATTTTTAACTACAAAGGCTTCCTCTCTAGTATTGACAGTGTAGCAACTTTTCAAAACTGAAAAAAACATGTCAAAGATTGCTGGGATATGTTTTTAAAAGAAGAAAAACTACACATATTTTACTGTACTTTTAGGGTTATTACAAATACCCACTTTGAAAAATGGATAAGAATCAGTAATAAAAAGCACATGTATTACACAGTAAATGAGTGTTCTCTGAAGTGCAGACGTGGTAAACATAAACCAGTTCCATGTTTGAAGGGACAAGTATATGGGGAGTAAGCCCTGAACGGGAGAATGGGTAACTGGGTAAAGGTCCCAGGCTGCTCTGGGATTCTGTGAATTGGGTCTTAATTGCTGTTGACACAGCTTCACATATGAGCATCAGCTGATACTTAAGAGTCTCCATTAAAGATACAAAATTTAAGAGTCTCCATTAAAGATAAAAAATTTAAGAGTCTCCATTAAAGATACAAAATTAAAGTATCTAACATTAAAAAAAAATCTTTCATGTGTCATAGTTGCAGCTTTTTAAAGCAGAAAATGTCCAAGTGAGTATTGAATTAGAATTTATACCAAACTGTGGATAAGTAGACAGATAATCTGGGTTATAAAAAAATAAAACATGGTATTTGTTAAAAAGTACTTTGAAAATGTTTGCGTTTACTTAATTTTTCAAATATCTGATGCTGTTAAAATAGCTATTGCATAAATACCTTTTGCATATGTACTCTTAAGTTTTAAAAAGTCAGTGTGCAGAGGTGGTTATTTTGGATGATGTCTGATTTCAAAGATGTTTAACTAGATACCCAAACACTTTGCATTCAAAAGCTTGGTTGCTTTTTGTTTTTTCCTATGGGGGGAAAAAAAAGTAAAAGTAAGGTCTTGACTATGCTAAGAGTCAGGATTATGGGGGTCTCCAAAGCTGCAAACGTGGACAGCAGTGTACAGGGATAGGTGGAACAATCGTGGCAGGCATTTCAAAGTTCTTTGTTGAATTAGGACTTTTTATCTTGTTAAAAAATTTTAATTGTTCAATTAACAAAGGTAAATTGTTGTTAACTTTTTTTTTTTTCAGTGCTTCAAGAGCATGTTAACTGATTTTTTTCATTCCTCCTCCTGGTTCCTCCCATTGTTCTCAAATAGGATTTTCACTTTATTAAGACTTCAAAAGATGATCCACCCAGGATGAACAAAGCATCACAAAGGGGAAAGAAAACATGTTTTTATCTTTACAGGAAACAAATGTTAAGATTATATATAGATGTATTATTTACCTTGGGTATTGTATTAGAATCCTCCTTACAAGAAATGAAATAGTTTTAGCACTCTTAGCATTAGAGTTCCTAGATTGGTGTCTATAGCTACAGTTAAAAATGTATAACCTAAAAAATGAAGTTAATTTTTCATTATAAAGCACACCATGATCTATGTAAAAAGAATGTCCATTTGGTGTATTTTTTTAAAAAAGAGAAAGCACTTTCATATTAACAAGTAGCATGTGTATGAAGATTTTCATATTTGTTGTGTCTGTATTAAGTGAAGTAAAATTGAACATTTAAATGTTTGTTGATGGCAACATTAACTATTAAATTAAAGCACCTTATACTCTGCTGCTTAAACTTGCTTGTAATTGCACCTTTGTTACCTGTACATTTTCTCATAGAATATTGTTGTAACATTGCTTCATGTGGGTCTGGATGGAAGATTAGTGGGCCTACAGGATCATTTATTTATATTGTTTATATTACAATAATATATTGTAGATCCGTTGTACGTTCATTTCTTTACAAATAAAAGCTTCTTCCATTTGGTCTATTGAATAATTTTTTCTGTAAGCATATGAGGCATAGGGAATCCTCTTTCTAAAGGAATAAGCAATCAAGACTATTAACAAGGGATTTGAAATAGTTATCAATTCTCCTCATTTAAAATTTGCAGAGAGTATAAACTTTAACTGATGAAGTACAATGTATTTTAAAATATTTCAGCCCCATGTGATAAACATTTGGAAAGAGATACACCCAAAGGAAACAGTAACACAGCAGCAGAAGGGTAGACACTGTAACCCTGTTGTTCCCCTCAGTTGAAGGCTTCAAATAATGACTTTTAGATGCATTGGGCTCTCTATATGCATTTGGTCTTCAGAGAACAATCGGATTTTTACCCCTATTGTCTCTAAGCAGTTTTTAATACAGTGCTGCTGAGGTTATTTTTCAGTTGTGCAATGTCTGTGTTACCAGACCCCAACCATAGGGCTAGGCATATGATTGAAGCTAGTCCAAACACTCATGCCCTGGGAGTTTGTATTTTAAGCTAGGAGAGGCGATGCTTTAAATAGGAATGTTAAATGTCCTGCGCTGATCCAGAATCCCAACTATATGGAAAAGCACAATGGAAACCAACATCTGGAGTTTTCTCTGGATAAGGTTACCTGTCATCTTTCCCAGCATCCAGCTTTTTCTTAAAATGGTTTAGTTTGGGTTTGTATTATTTGAAATTCAAGGAATCCCTCAGAGAATCTTAGCAACATTTCCCCAGTTGTTTATGGATGACTAGTATTAACTAAAAAGGAACTCTGGTGGTGCAGTGGTTAAGGCATTTGGCTGCTAACCACAAGGTTGGTGTTTGAAACCCACCAGATGCTCTGCAGAGAAAGAAGAGTCAGTCGGCTTCTGTAAAAGTTTTTTAGCCTTGAAAACCCCAAGGGGGAGTGGTTGGTATGAGTCAGAATTGACTCAATGGCAGTGAGTTTGGTTTTGGAGTATTAACTAAAAAGATGGGTGGTCAAGTACTGTTTAACAGATTTCCTTACTGTTGATCTTTAAAGCTTTTATGATGTGCATGAACATTGTACATTTCCAAGTGAAAAATACAGGCAACAGCATTCTTCACATTTGACTCTGAAACCATTCTTTTGAGAAACAATGGGACCAAAAAAAGGCAGTGTAACATGGTGGCAAAAACATGATCTCTGAAGCCAGACTTCCTGGGTTTGAATCCCAGCTCCCCCAATTATGCTGTGTAACCTTGAGGAAGTTACTTAATTTCTGTGTTTCAATTTCCTCATAGAGCTGTGAGGATTAAATCAGTTGCTGAATGCAAACATTTGAAACATTCCCTGGTTCATAGAAAGGACTTCCTAAATCTTTGTTATATTTGTGCTCATTGTTCTTACAGCACTTGTTCTAGTATATTTTTCAAATAGTGGAAAACAATCCACTTGTGAATCATAAACTCAGTTTATGGCTCACAATCACCATTTAAAACAAAAAACAATATAGAATGTATCTCTGCATAACATGTAAGGATAAGTATTGTGATGTATACACCTGGTGTACATATGTAAGTGAATACATGTATGGGGCATAAAAGAAAAATGTATCTTACCATAAAAAAAAAAAAAAAAAAAAGCACTGCTGTGGAGTTGGATCTGACTCATAGCAACCCCTCCTTGGGTTTCTGAGGCAGTATCAATATGTAAGTAGATTGCCCAACCTTCCTTCCCAGGAGTGGCTGGTGGGTTTGAACTGCCAGCCTTCTGGTTAGCAGTCACATGCCTTAGGCACTACTACATCAGAGCTCCTGCATCTTACTATAGGTGTAAAAAAATAAAGCCACCAATTTAAGAAATGCTGGGTTTAGAAAAAAAAAAAAAAAAATTATATTTTGTACCTGCAACAAACATTAGTATTTGTAAATGATGGTCAAAATATCTACTTAATTTCATTCCAAGTATCTTCAGATTATTCTGCCCATCAAAGTGCTTCTTTAGTCCAGTGTTCTCCAACCGGCAGCAGTTTTGCCCCACAGGGAATATTTTATATCTGAGGACTTTTTTTTCTAAGTTTTATTTATTTTGTTGTTGAGAATATACACAGCAAAACACGCCAATTAATAGTTTCTACATGTACAATTTAGTGACAATGATTACATTCTTTGGGTTGCACAGCATTCTCACCTTCCTTTGCTGAGTTGTTCCTCACTCATTACCATTAACTCAGTACCCCTCAGGGTTCTTATCTAATCCTTGGAGTTGCTGTTGTCATTTTGATCCCACAGAGATAGTTCTTGAAAGAGCACAATGCTCAAGACAGACCTTGTTTACTAGTTAAGCTACAGTATTATTTGGTTTTAAGATGACTAAAGAGGATACTTTTGGTTTAAGTTTTAAAGATTATCTTAGGGCAGTAGTTTCAGGGGATCATCAACCCTCCATGCCTCCAGAAATCTGGAGTCCAGAGAATTTGAAATTCTGTTCTACATTTTCCCCCATTTGATCTAGACTCTTCTGCAGAATCTTTGATCAAGATGTGCAGTAATGGTAGCTGGGCACCATCTAGTTCTGGTCTCATGGCAAAGGGGGCAGTTGTTCATAGAGGCAATTAGCCACACATGCCATAACCTCTTCCTGTACCTCACTCTCCTCCTCCTCCTCTTGTTCCAGGCAAATAGAGACCAATTGTGCCTTAGATGGCTGCTTGCAAGCTTTTAAGACCCCAGGTACTATACAACGAACTAGGAGGTATAACAGAAGCACTAAACACGTTTATGAGGCCAATTAACTGGAAGTCCCATGAAACCATAACCCTCTAAATAAGGAACCAAATCCCACCAAGTGTAGTTATACATAAACAACCTCATTAGCTACTTTCTTGGGTCATCATTGTAAATATATCACATAACTTCTGCTGATTGAACATCTTAAGGTGTACAACTTATTGATAGCACTTACAATAATCAGTTGTGCAAACCCTACCCTTAAAAAGATTTTTTCCCATCACTGTTAAACCCCTTTCTCCCCTTTGTTCCCACACCAGGTAACCACTAGTAAACTTTGGTCTTTGTACGTTTGCCTTTTCTTGTCTTTTTTCTATAAGTGAGGTCATAAAATGTTTGTCCTTTTGTGATTAGCTTATTTTGCTCAGCAAAATGTCTTCAAGGTCTATCCGTACTGTAACATATATCAAGACTTCATTTCTCCTACTTGCTGAGTGGTATTCCATTGTATGTATGTACCACGTTTTATTTATCCATTTATTTATCCATTCTGCTGATGGGCATTTAGGGTGTTTCCCCCTGTGGTTACTGTGAATAATGCTGCAGTGAACATTGGTAAACGTCTCTTTTTGAGTCTCTGCTTTCAGGTATTTTGTGTATATACAAAGAATTGCTGGGTCACATGGTAGTTCTATTTTTAATTTTTTTAAGAACCACCACACTGCTTTCCACAATGGCTGTATCTGTTTGCATTCCTACCAGCCTATAAGGGTTTCAGTTCTCCACATCCTCACCAACATATGTTATTTTCTGTTTTTTAATTTTAGCCATCAATGCTAGTGGAACTGAAATGGTATCTCACTGTGGTTTTGATATGCATCTCTCTGATGGCTAGTGACGCTGAGCACCTTTTCATGTGTTTGGGGGCCATTTGAATGTCCTCTTTGGTGAACTGTCTATTCAAGTCCTTTGCCCATTTTATGATTGTGCTATTTGTCATTTTGCTGTTATCAAAGTTATATATATATATATATATATATATATATATATATGTTTATCTTTA
>NW_006921755.1:2965167-2974025 GCF_000298275.1 Orycteropus afer afer
ATAATGTTCTTGATATCTTCCCATAATTCATTTGGCTTTCGGTCGTTGGTGTTCAATGCATCAAATCTATTCTTTATATGATCTCTAAATTCAGGAGGGATATATTCAAGATCATACGTTGGCTCTCTTGGACTTGTTTAGGCATTAGTGAGCTGAAATGGACTGGTTTTGGCCATTCTGAATCAGACAACCATATGATCTGCTACACTGAGAATGACAAATTGAATAGGAATGGTGTGGCATTCATCATCACAAAAAATGTTTCAAGATCTATCCTGAAGTACAATGCTTTCAGTGAAGGATAATATACATATGCCTACAAGAAAGGCCAGTTAATACTACTATTAATTTATGCACCAACTACCAAAGCCAAGGATGAGGAAATTGAAGATTTTTTTACCAACTTCTGTAGCCTGAAATTGGCCAAACATGCAATCAAGATGTATTGATTATTACTGGTTATTGGAATGTGGAAGTTGGAAACAAAAAAGAATCAATAGTAGTTGGAAAATCTGGCCTTGGTGATAGAAATGATGCTGCAGATCGCATGACAGAATTCTGCAAGACATTGCAATGACTTACTCATTGCAAATACCTTTTTTCAACCATATAAACAACAGCTATACACATGGACCTCACCAGATGGAATGCACAGGAATCAGATAGGCCACATCTGTAGGTAGAGGTGATGGAGAAACTCAACATCTTCAGCCAAAACAAGGCCAGGAGCTGACTGTGGAACAGACCATCAATTGCTAATATGCAAGTTCAAGTTGAAGCTGAAGACAATTAAAACAACTCCATAAGAGCCAAAATAGGACCTTGAGTATATCCCGCCTGAATTTAGAGACTACCTGAAGAAAAGATTTGATGCATTGAACACCAGTGACCGATAACCAGACTAACTGTGGGATGACATCAAGAACGTCATACATGAAGAAAGCCCATAAGGTCATTAAAAAAGCAAAAAAGCAAGAAAAGACCCAAATGGATGTCAGAAGAGACTCTGAAACTTGCACTTGAATGGACAATAGCTAAAGCAAATGGAAGAAATGAAAAGATAAAAGCTGAACAGAAGATTTCAAAGAGGGGCTCGAGAAGATAAAGTCAATTATTATAATGAAATGGGCAAAGATCTGGAGTTAGAAAACCAAAAGGAAAGAAGAGGCTCAGCAATTCTCAAGCTGAAAGAACTGAAGAAAACAAGTCAAGCTTCAAGTTGCTATACTGAAAGAGTCTATGAGCAAAATATTGAATGATGCAGGAAACATCAAAAGAAGATGGAATACATAGAGTTTCTGTACAAAAAAGAATTGGTCGATGTTCATCTGTTTCAGGAGGTGGCATATGATCAAGAACCAATGGTATTGAAGGAAGAAGTCTAAGGTACACCAAAGGAACAGTGAAAAACAAGGCTCCAGGAATTAATGGAATACCCATTGAGATGTTTCTACAAATGGATTCCATGGTGGATGCACTTACTCATTTATGACAGGAAATTTGGAAGACAGCCACCTGGCCAATTGACTGGAAGAGATCCATATTTGTACCAAATCCAAAGAAAGGTGATCCAACAGAATGTGGAAATTATTAAACAATACCATTAATATCACATGCAAGTAAAATTCTGCTGAGGATAATTCAAAACTGGTTGCAGCAGTGTATTGACTGGAAACTTCCACAAATGCAAGCTGGATTGAGAAGAGAATGTGGATTGAGGGATATCATTGCTGATGTTAGATGGATCTTGGCTGAAAGCAAAGAATACCAGAAAGATGTTTACTTGTGTTTACTATGTGAAAGCATTTGACTGTGTAGATCATAACAAATTATGGATAGCCTTGAGAAGAATGAGAATTCCAGAACACGTAATTGTGCTCATAAGAACCCTGTACATAGACCGTGAGGCTGTCGTTTGAACAGAACAAGGAGATAATGCATGGTTTAAAGTCAGGAAGGGTATGTGTCAGTGTTGTATCCTTTCCTATACTTAATTTAATCTGTACGCTGAGCAAAAAGTCCAAGAAGCTGGACTATATGAAGAAGAACTTGGCATCAGGACTAGAGGAAGACTCGTTAACAACCTGCATTATGCACATGACACAACCTTGCTTGCTGAAAGTGAAGATAACTTGAAGCAATTACTGATGAAGATTAAAGACCACAGCCTGCAGTAGGATTATACCTCAATATAAAGAAAGCAAAAATCTTCACAACTGGACTAATAAGCAGCATCACGATAAATGGAGAAAAGATTTGAGTTGTCAAAGACTTCATATTACTTTTCTCCCCAATCAACACCAATGGAAGCAGCAGTCAAGAAATCAGATCACATATTGCACTGGGCAAATCTGCTGCACAAGACCTCTTTAAAGTGTTGAAGGGCAAAAATGTCTCTTTGAAGACTAAGGTGCACTTAACCCAAGCCATGGTATTTTCAATCAGCTCGTATATATGTAAGGAGCTCTAGTGGCATGGATAAGGCATTTGGCTGCTAACAAGGTCCGTGATTCAAACCCACCAGCTGCTCTGCAGAAGGAAGATGGGACAATCTACTTCTGTAGATTTACAGCTTTGGAAACCCAATGGGGGTCACTGTGAGTCGGAATCAACTTGATGGCAGTGAGGCTTCCCCCTCCCCCCAACATATGTGTGAAAGCTGGACAGTGAATAAGGAAGACCTAGTGCCTAAGGCACTTGACTTCTAACCAGAAGGCTAGCAGTTCAAACCCACCAGCCACTCCTCAGCAATCTACTTCTCTAGTGATACTGCCTCGGAAACCCAAGGAGGGGTCGCTATGAGTCAGGTCTGACTCGAAGGCACATAACAACAACAACAACAAGAGCTTTTGAGTTGTGGTGTTGGCAAGGAATACTTAAAGTTCCATGGACTGCTAGAAGAATGAACAAATCTATCCTGGAAGAAGTGCAGCCAGAATGCTCCTTGGAAGTGAGAATGGCTAGACTTCATCTCACCTACTTTGCTCTTGTCAAAAGGGACCATTCCCTGGAGGATATCATGCTTGGTAAAATGGAGGCTCAACAGAAAAGGGGAAGGCCCTCAACAAGATGGATTGACAGTGGCTGCAGTGATGGGCTTGGGTATGGCAAGGATTGTGGGGCTGGTGCAGGACCAGGCAGTGTGTTGTTCTGTTGTACACAGGGTCGCTATGAGTCAGAACCAACTTGATGGCACCAAACATTTATTGAAGAGACTCCTACTTTCCCATCAAATGGAGTTAGCATCCTTATAAAAAATTAGATGACCAGAGATGTGTAGGTTTTCTGAAGACTTCTGATTGTCACAAGTTGTGCTACTGGTATCTAATGGGCAGAAGGCAGGAATGCTGCTAAACATCCTACAATGCACAAGGTTGATGTTGTGTCTAGTCAATTATAACTCATAATGATGCTATATAACAGAGTAGAAGTGCCTCATAGGGTATCCTAGGCTATAATCTTTATGGGAGCAGATTGCCAGGTCTTTTTTCCCACAGAGCAGCTGATGAGTTCAAACACCAACCTTTTAGTTAGCAGCTGAGGGCTTAACCATTGTATCACCAGGTCTCTATACTGCACAAGGTAGCCCCCTACAACACGACAAAGGATTATATGACCCAAAATGTCAATAGTGCCGAGGGTGAGTACCCTGCTTTACTTTTACAATGTGATGTAAATGTGTGACATAAAGTTACAACTGAAAAAGAATCTGGTGTGTCAGGAGAGAAATCTAATCACTACTCCCAACATTTTGTAAGGTGAGCGATCCAGAAGCCTTTCTCCCAGGAATATCTGTATTAAGAATAGTGATATATTATAAAAATTAGCTAAATTTAAAATGAGCTATTCTTTTTTTTTTTTTTTAATGTGATTTAGGTGAAAGTTTACAGAGCAAATTCACTTTCCATGCAGCAGTTCACATACACTGTCTCCTGACATTGACTGCAACAGTTCTCCTCCCACTTCCTCCCCTAGTTACCTCTTCCTTGTGTCTATCCCTCCATGTACTCCTGCCCCCGAGCTGTGTCCCTGTGCATACACAGCCCTTCTATTCTCCCATGATTGATCCCTCCATGGAGCCATGGAGTGTATCTACCTAATGTAAATGTTTAGCTCATATGCCTGTCTTTTGTTTGGCTGAAAGCCACAGGAGTGAGTTCAATTCTACACCTGAAGGGCAGCTAGGGGCCATAGTCTCAGGGGTTCTACCAAGTTCTATCAGACCAGCAAACCTGGTCCTTTTTTCTTTTTTTTTTAATGATTTTGAGTTTTGTTCCACATTGTTCTCCCACTCTATCCAGGATCTCTTACATAGATCCCCCTCTGAGTGGTTGACAGTGGTAGCCAGGCACCATCTAGTTCTTCTGGTCTCAAAGTTGATTAGGCTGAGGATCACATGGTATACCAGTCCCTTGGACTAATTGTTTCCATGTGTCTTTGGTCTTCTTCATTCTTCTTTGCCAAACTGAGCTGTTGTTTCTCTAAATATTTATATAAAATTCTTGTAAGAAAATGATCTTGATTTTATTGGTTTGAATTTGAGAAAAATGTTTATTAAGTTTATATCTGAAAGTTGACAGTGAGTCTCAGATTTATGTAATAGTTTGCATCCAGTACTTTTTTCAGGTCACACAAATATCAATATGGCCAAGTGTCAACTCATTCTATGTTTGATTAATAAAAAATTAATATTTGTAATAAACATTCCCAAATAGGTAGAAAACTTTTCATGGAATTCTTTTGTTTTTAAAAGAAAACACGTTTCAACAAATAATATCACAGCTTCAAAAAACACATTCTAAAAAGTTACAAAAGTTGGAGTTGGAGGGAGCTCTTCAGCTCAGTTCATATTCAGTTCTTCAAATTGTTTAGATCAAACCCTCAGTCACTACCTTATGTAGTTATGATGTTGTAACTAAGCATTTTATATATCCCGAGTCCTTTTTCTCTCCTGTTTGTAAAATTATGATTCTCATTGTATTCATAGGCTTTGATTAGTTTTAATGTGGCATCTTATTAACAAATAATTACAGATATAGGATTTTCAACTTTCTCAAGACTATGTATTGTAAGTGGAATGAAGCAAAATTTCCAGCTCACAAAAGGATCCTCAGGTAATGTGGTATCGTTTAAAGTAAGCTTGTGACAATTAAACCAATAAAATGTAGCAATGAGAAAACTATTGACAAAGTACAACCAGGGAATGTTCATCTCAATATAAGCTGGAATCTGTATTTTAAATAAAAGGATTACTATTTGAAGTAGTACAAATGGCAACCAGGTACCGAGAAAACACATAATAAGCTTGGGCAAGAGTTTTTTTTTAGAGCTCTTGGTATAACTAGAGTGTGAAGAAAAGGGAAAATATATGATAGCCTCATTCATATAGGAAGTTATCCTAACAGCCTGTACCAAAGCAACAACTTCTGGCCAAGAGGTTATTAAAACCACAAGTAAGATCATCATCATAGAAAATGAGAGCAAGTAGCTCTGAATGCTGGTGTAGAAGGGACACTGATAAGAATGAGCATTCTGTGCATTCAGGCTTTGGTAGATGGCTGGATCTCCCATAACATAAGCAAGGACTGAAACCCAAATTAAAATTACTGTAAAGAAATAAAATAATTTTTGATATTTATATGGAAGTTTGGTGGTTTTAGAGAAATTCAGGTAATAATCTATACAAGTTATCAGGAAAACTGGATAATGCAAAAAGCCATAAGTAAAAGAAATAATTTGAGTTAATAGGCAGATGTGGTATTTAGTTAGCCTGATGCCTAAAAGTACAAAATCCCCAAAATAGGATATAATGGAAATGTTTACCAAAAGGGAAAAATCAATGAATGCCAGTGAAATGCAAAAATATCCCATAAAATTTTGATAGGTGTTTTTTCTACTCATTCCTAGTGTGAGGATATTTAATAATGTTTTCCCAAATAAAATCAAGAACAGCAGACCACTAACATTTAGGGGCTGATTTGTTTGATATACCTCGTACTGAGAAGAGCAGTTCTCAGAAGAAAGAACAGTCATGTTTTAGTTAAATTTCAGAAGGCCTACTGAAATAGTTGCAAGAAAACACTGCTTCCCTTCATTTTTCATCCCTGCAAAAAAAAAAAAAAGAGAAAACTAAATCTTGATGTTATCTTGCTATCTCTATTTTAAAACTTTACAAAACAAGCATCTCTATTTTCAAATACTTAACCCAATTATTTTTCCAAATAATTGTACAAATTGGAATTTATATTACTTGCAATACTAATCATAATATATCATAATATATGGTCAACAAGATTAATGTGTATACTCTCGTCATTTTTTGGGACCCAGATGGTCCCAAACCTCTAAATCATTAGCCCAAAATATCATATATAAACTAACATCAACATAAGTAAAGGTTTAATAACTTGTAAAAAGAGGTAGAAAAATACTTCTATCTGCGCATTGCTGTTGAGTCAATTTCAAATCACAGAGACACGATAGCAGACTGCCCCACATAGTTTGCAAGGCTATAAATCTTTACTGAAGCAGACTGCCACATCTCCACAGAGCAGCTAGATGATTCGAATCCCCAACCTTTTGGTTAGCAGCCAAGTGCTTAACCACTGTGTCACCAGTGCTTTTATTTATTTATTTTTAAAAATCTACTGGAACTAAAACACATTCCTAAAATAGCAGCCTCAATCACTCACTCAATCACTGAAGCACTCACTCACTGAAAGCTTTTAACCCAGTCCCCCTCTAACCCCAGACAACATCAGCTAGCCTGTTTTCTTTCTTTTTTTTTTTTAAAACAGTTCTTCAAGGAATGGGCAACAATTCACCTGTGAAATTTAAAGGCAATGCTTAAAGCATAACAGTTAGTAAAATTTTTTAGCTGCAGGATTATCTTTCAGATTAAACCTTTCTCTGAAGGCCAAAGATATAAAACAAAAGAATAAAGGGACCACTGGTAAAGGGAGAAAAGATAAGGATTTATATTATGGATAAAATCTTTCAACTGTGTCACCTGGAGAGACAAGAGAATGTGGTGAAGGAATAGAGGCTTTTCATGTGGAGATCTGAGAACATGAAGAAGTGGTAGGGAAAGGCAAATGGACAGGAGTAGACGTTTGCATGATGAATACAACTGGAAGCAGGATAAACATGATGAAAGAGAAAGGTCAGAGAGGAGGCTATCAGGAGAGATGGACAGAGAGAGAGAGAGAGAAGAAGAAAAGATTTTTTTTCCTAAAAAAACAAACCATGATTAACTCAAAAGTTGTTTCTGCAAGACTGTTCAACTACTGTTTATAAAATTGCAAAAAGAAATAAAAACTAGACAATGACAAAAACTAAATCCTCAACTTATGCCAACGACTAGAAATGAATTACAAATGATAGCCTTAATAAAAATTTTAAATTTACCATTATACAATCATTAAAAATATTTTTCAGGATAGAAGGAAGACTTAGTTTCACTCTACATTTTTAAACTTAAAATTCTGAGCCTTGTTATATGTTAAAAAAATAATAGTATCATGATCAATATCCACAATGTTTAATTAAGTGAAATGCTGGTTATAAAACTATGGAGCAACATGTCATCTAAGTTTTTGTAAAGGAAAAAAATTACACATGCATAAGAAAAACTAGAAATGTACACAAGTTATCAATATGGTAACACAGTATATTTGTAGGTTTTTAGGTATTTCCTAAATCTTTAGGAAAATAGTAAAGGAGCATCAAGCCAGAGAAGTGGGGGG
Organism: Orycteropus afer afer; assembly: GCF_000298275.1. Classification (NCBI taxonomy): domain Eukaryota; kingdom Metazoa; phylum Chordata; class Mammalia; order Tubulidentata; family Orycteropodidae; genus Orycteropus; species Orycteropus afer. The sequence goes on from NW_006921755.1 coordinate 2,972,913, forward strand.
TAGGGGTGGGGTGGAATTGGGCTCATCTAGAAGCAAATCATTCCTCAGAAGGAAGGTTGGGCAATCTACTTCCGTAGTGACACTGCCTCGGAAACCCAAGGAGGGGTCGCTATGAGTCGGGTACGACTCAATGGCACATAACAACAACAACAAAAGCAAATCACTGATGACTAAATAATTTCAGTGAAGCAAGGCTGCTATATTAGACATGTTTTGGCTCCAGTAGATTCTGAGGATAAAGAAAAGAAATCAGGTTGAGAGAAGGAAGTTACTAGTTCTGTTGACAGATTGAACCCTTATTCTCATGGCCATAAATGTGTTGTGACATAAGCTTATTAAGGCTATATATACACACACACACACACGTAAAGATAGTTACTAAAATAAAAGCATGCAATATCTTTTCATAACTATTGCTATACAAGAATCAGTCAAACAAGTATTTTCCTACATTGAGACTAGTTTGTTGTTTGGGTCTGTCAAGTCAATTCCAACTCAACAGTGAACCACTGTGACAGAGCAGAACTGCCCCACAGGGTTTTCTTGGTTGTAATCTTTCTGGAAGCAGACTGCCAGGTCTTTGTCCTACAGAACCTCTGGATGGGTTCAAAATCTCCAAATTTTTGGTTATCAGCTGAATGCTTAACTATTGTGCCACCAGAGCTCCTGTCTTCCAAAAGAGTTTTATTCCAGGTTTGATATACTAAGGCATAGAAACATAGCTGCCACTTTGCAAATGCCACTAGCCTTATTACTAGTGTTGCTTGGGTGAGGGAGTCTAGATGGAATGATAAGACCATATGAAGTCCTCCTGGTGCCAGGAAATGAAAACGAAGGCTTAGTTAAAAATGTTTTTTCAGGATAGAAAACAGACTTAGTTTTCACTCTACCTTTTGTAAACTTTAAAAATAATGGTAAATTTCCAGAATATGGCTTAGAATGGGGGTGAGAAGGAGGTATGGGTTCATATTGACAAAGACCTATTTTAAAAAAAAACATCTATCTTTACAATAAAAGTAATAAGAAGTATGGGTAAAAATACTGTCTTTTATAACTGCTATCTAAAACAAGTAAAGCTAAAGAATCAGCAACATCCTTTTTTTTTTTTTTTTT
>NW_006921755.1:2974125-2974644 GCF_000298275.1 Orycteropus afer afer
GTCAGATAAATGGTTTCTGAAGATATGTTCCCAGCTGGTAGAACTTGTCTTTCCACTTTTTTGGTAGTCTTTTGATGGACAAAAGTTTTTAATTGTTATAAGGTCACATTTATTTACTTTTACTCTTTGTTATTATATTAGATAGGCCATTGTTGAAAGTTAGGCCTGACTGCATTGTTCTAAGAATCTGATGGTTTTAGTTTGCATATTTGGGTTCTTAATCCATTTTGAATTTATTCTTGTGTATGGTGTAAGGCATGGATCCTACTTAATTTCTCTGCATTTGGAAATCACATTTTCCCAGTACCATTTATTGAACTACCACTTGTCTGTCAGTTTGTCGTACTATGATAGCTTGTGTGTTGCTGTGAGGCTAGAGGCTATGCCACAAGTATTTCAGACACCAGCAGGGTCATCTATGGTAGACAGGTTTCAGTGGAGCTTCCAGATTAAGAAAGGCTCAGAAGAAGGAAGGGGCCACCCACTTCTCAAAGCATTGGCCAGTGATAACATTATAAA